>NC_056725.1:1770886859-1771156859 GCF_019279795.1 Protopterus annectens
ATCTGGCAGCACTTAGTAATAAAGGATTTAAGCGAAATAATAATAAATTATTTAATTATTTACTGTGCTTGTTATCACAAAACAGCACTAATTTGCTTCCCCTTATACAGACCACCAAAGAAGTTTCTTTTTCCCCATCTGTTCAACTGCACTCACAACTTTCAATTCCTGTTACAAAAATATACAGCCCATTAGAATGGTAAGATTAGTACAGTATCTAAATATTGTTTTAATGCTACAAATTAAATTAAGTCTGCAATTCTAAATGTTAAACAACTTACACAATGCCGACAATCCATGCAACCTGACTACCCGAACTAAAATAAAATTCTAATTATATGAAGAATTTCAAAATCAATATCAGGGATTCATTAAGGGACCTAGCATGAGATGTATGGCTCATGCTAAAAAGGGCCTTCTCCCACGACGTGCCCAACTGTGATTTGGAAACATGTTAGCTGTGACAAGGTAAGTCTGTACAGTCGCATGAATAAACTTACCATAACAACAGATGCTCAAATGATCACAGCAGCACTAGCCTTAGCTGTATAGTTTATATCCTGCATAAGATACAGCAGGTGTCCATCTTCCAAAGCTTCAGGGCACCTCCCCCATGACCAAACCATTAGTCACCTTGACATGAGCTGAGTAAAAGTATGGTTTGGGTGCCAAGCCCTTTAGAGCTTTCATGCCAAAGGAGAAGAGTGGAAGGCTAAACCTTGGGAGGACACTGCTAGAAAACGAAAAACTACACATGTTCCCACCCTGGCATACAAAAAGACACAAAAAACAAGTGGGACGGAGGAAAGGAGTGTCTAGTGCAGCTGTGATCATTTGAACATCTACTGTTATGATAAGCTTACTTACACAACTGTACTACATTCATCATATTGATCACTGCTGTATTAGGCTTAGCTTTATGCACAGATCACCCTAGTTTACTACATTTGGGAGCTGGAAGAAGAAGAAGAGTTTACTAGACCATGGAGAATGGTCCTTGCAAAGACTGTCCTTGACCTGGAAAAGGAATCTAGTTTGTAGTGCTTTCTAAATGTATGCAGAAAGGACCAAATCACTGCCTCTAGAATACTTCTAGAGTTCAACCTTTCTCAAAAATCTATAGAGGAAGCCAAGGCCCTGGTAGAGTGAGCCTTACCTGCAATAGTTTTGTTTTGGTGGGAATAAGAAAAGGTAATAGCCTGAGACAACCATTTGGATATAGTCTGTTTTGACACAGATCGTCTCTTTTTATTACCTTCACTAGAAATAGACAACTGGTCCAAAGATCTGAAAGATTTTGCTCTGTCAGGATAGTACCTGAGCTGTCTGATGACATTGAAGGTAAGACGTATTCTTTCTCCTTCATTTTTAGGTTTCAGGAATGAAAACAGGTGCATAGCTAGATTGGCTTAAGGTAAACTCAAATACCACTTTAGGCATAAAAAAGGATTAGTTTTCAAAGAAACCCTATTCCTTTGAAAGATGAGCTAAAGCTGACTCATCATAAGAGCTTGTAGTTCAGATACTCGTCTTGCAGATGTCAGAGCAATAAGCAAAATTGTTTTCCATGTTAAGAGCCTAAAGTCATCTAGAGGAACTGGTTCAAACAGAGCAAGTAAATATCCCAAGAAGGAGCCACCAGTTTCCTGGGAGGCATCTTATGAAGAACCCCTTTCAAAAACCTTTTGATGAAAGTCTAAATCGCTATCTCATCAGGTGGGTGGCCAACTGGCTCACCGATAGGAACCATGAGGTCAAAATAGGTGCCTCCACCGCCAACAGCAGACCTGTCACTAGTGGTGTTCCCCAGGGATCTGTCCTGGGATCCCTACTGTTTGGCATCTACTTCTCAGAGGTCCAGGCACAGACAAAAGGCCTGTGACTGACCAAGTTTGTGGATGACTGTAAGTTGGGTGCTGTCATTGACTCCCCATATGATGTTACCATATTGCAAGAGGGTCTCACAGCAACAAATGACTGGTGCCAAAGTCATGGCCTTAAGTTAAACCCAAAAAAATGTATTATCATACCATTCAGCAAAAACACGGCCTCTACTGATTACCACATCAAATGCAACCCCCTAAGTATACAACTTGTGGTGAGAGACCAGAGTACACAGATATTACAACAATCTCACATTCGACCATCATTTAGCGGCAGTGGTCAGAAAAGCCTTTTACTTGGTTCATCTCATAAGTAAAGGGATTTCATCCAGAAAAAAGGAGGTTATTACCTTTCTGTACTCCTCCCTCATTAGGCCAATAATTGAGTAAAACTCCTTTTTGGTATGTACCTATCCAAACACCTGCACCAACTGGAAAGGCCACAGAAATACCTCACAAAGAAAATCCATGACCTCCAACACCTGTCCTATGTGGACAGGCTCAAATCACTATCACTCTATTCGTTATCATACAGATTGCTCAGAGGTGATCTGTGTCTTGCCTATAAGGCAATCTTGGACCCTGCTGTACTAGAGATGCTTCATATCCATATGTCTAACTCCTCACACATTACCCGCTCAAAAGGCCTAAATCTAATATACGACATCAACAAAACCAGCTGGAGAGACAGTCTCCCAGAGGCTACCCTGTCTCTGGAATATTCTTCCCATGCACATCAAACAGAGTACCTCACTGACCTTCTTCAAGCTCAACCTTGATGAGTGGATGGGAAACCACAAATTTGTTCCATGGGTTCCACCTGTGTCCTTCACTGATAGATGCGACAGGTGCTGAGTGAGGTTTCTTTTTTTGGGGATAAACTCTTGGCTAGGCTTGTAAAGGCTCCAGGGCTGTTAGCCTAGTAACCTCCTATGATTCTATGATCCTATGATTCTATGGGGAAACATGCTGATATGGCCAAAAAATTAACCTTGATAGAGGAGTAAGAAAGGCCATAGGATAGTAACTCACTCAAATATTATAAGCCAGAGAAATAAAAGCCCTGAATGGGTGCTGGCTATTTTGCTGGCACCGATTAGAAAACCTTTTCCATTTTCCAATATAAGATATTCTAGTAGCAGATTTTCTTGTCTCTATCAGTACCTTTTTTACATCCTCAGAAAATATGTGTATAAAACGTATTAAGACCTTATCATTCAGACAGTCAACTGCAGTTGTTTGAGGCTGGGATGTATTAAACACCCTTGTTGTGAAAGTAAATCAAGTTTATGAGGAAGCTTGTGTTAATTGCACTTGGACATTTCCCAAAGAAGGAAGAACCACTGTTGCCTGGACCGGAAGGGAGTCATGACAATGACCTTCAACGAGTGCTTCTGAATCTTCAGAACTACCCTGTATATTAGTGGAAAGGGTGGAAATGCATACAGGGGCACTCCTGTCTATGGAAAATAAAATACAGATGTCTTCTAGGCCTTCTTAAATGGAGTCCTGGAACAGAATTTTGCCAGACAGTTGTTTAGAGTGGAGGGATGGGACAGAGTGGAGACAAAAACATCTACCTGAAGTGTTACCCACAGAAAGATTAATTCCCCTGATTCAGCTTCCATGAATGAAGGTCTGTCTTGGTTCTATTCAGCTTGTTTGCCACACAATTTTGTTCTGAGAATGTAAGACAACTGAAGAGTTAGATTGTGCTGTAAAGTGTAAAGTTTTAACTTTTGCTAACATGTCTAATCTGTATAGGGTCTAAGATCTGGATCCTCCCACTTGTTTATATACCACATCATTGTGGTATTGTCTGTAAACACTTGGGGAGGTCCTGGAGACCATGGGATATTCAAAGAGTTGAGTGACAACCTTGATAACATCTAGCATCTCTTTTAAGTTTAAGTGTCTTGGTCTGTCTTTCTTATCCAAAAGACTCTGCACTTTGATTCCAATTGGCTCTGCTCCCCAAGCAAATCTAAGGTGTCTGTTGTGACTGATTGCTGTGGAGCAGGAGAGGAGAATGGGAGACCTGGATTCTAAAACATTCAAAGTCTCCACCATCTTAGTCCCCCTTTTTACAAACTCAAAAAATGGAATTTGAAGACAATGGGTGTTAGTGCTGGGAACAAAGAGATAAAATATATCATTCTATCTTTCTCATGTGGAGTCTTGTGAGTGGTATCAGTAGTATCATGGAAGTTAAAAACCGAGGCATTCCATGGCTGAGTGGAAAACCCTGTAGAATAGGTCTAACTATAGATCTACTTTTTCCTGTAGAAGAAAACCTTTTTGTACTGAGGTGTCCACAGGCACCCCAGAAGCACAAGCCTGTGTGAGGGAGTTAGAAATTACTTTTGAATATTCTCTTGGAATCCCAACCTGTGAGGCTCTCTTACCCAAGAGAGAGACTCCTGACATTTTGAAGAAGACTTTGCAAAGATAAGCAAGTCATATAAATATGGACAAACATGAATACCCTGTAGTCTACAATGACCTACTACTTGAGATTGACACTTTGTGAACACTCTTGCAGCAGTGGATTGTTCAATGGTTAAGGCAGAGCACTAATAAGTAATCCAGACACACAACACTTTAAGAAACACCTGAAAACTGAATGAATAAGAATGTGATGATATGTATATTTTAGATCTTAGGTTACTAAAAAACTCAAATGAGGAATAACTGGTAACCGTTTGTGAAGTGAAAGCATTTTGAACTTAAATACTATAACAAACTGATTTAGGAAAGAAAGATCCAGAAATGGTCTCCAGGAGTTTTATTTGCTTGGCACAACAAACATTCTTGAATAAAAACCTTTCCCCAACTAGGGAATAGGAACAGGTTCTATTACTTCTGAGCCAATATGTGGTATAAAGCAGGAGGAAATAGAGTGATTTGGTCTGGTGGATTAGGAGGAAGTTCCATAGGAAAGAGGAAGTTCCTCCCACTGCCACCTGTAGTCTAGATGGATCACCTTCAGGATCCATTTGTCAAATAATCTTTTACTAAAGAAAGAAATGGGAAATTCCAACTTTCTGGAAGAATTAGGGGAATGTCAGGGTGGGAGGGGAGGGCAAGGCCCTTGGTATAGTCATTCTGACAATTGATTGTCCTTTAGTTTTTTTGGGGGGGTCCATCTTTCTTTTTGGAACCTCCTTGCCATTTCTTTTTAAACATCTGCTTACCAGCATTCTGCTGAGAGACCTGCTTATTTTGTTTTTCACCAAAGTTAGACAATGGCACAGAAAATCCTTTGGGGAACTTAGAGAAGGAGGGCTGAAAAACCTGAGAAACCCTGAATCAGCTTATCTTTCTCATCATACCTTTTGATCAACTTTGCAGTAGATGGTCCAAAAACTAAATCCCTAGCCAAAGAAGAATTCAACATTTTATTTTTAACATGTGGCTAAGCCCCAATCCATGGTGTCTATATTGACTAGAGCAGAGGGATCTGAAGAAAAAGATGAGTGGTCTAAGAAAGCAGCTTTGGCCACAGCAGAGTCATCCACCTGTGGATGAGGCAAAATACCAGCCTGCTGTGGTGGTAGAAGCTGCCAAACAATCTTTTTTCTTTTTGTGTGGAAGAAGGTCTTATCGAGGGACTGGCAGTTTATTCTACGGTCAGTCTGAAAATAAAGCATCCTTCCCGGGAAAGCTTAGCAGCACTAGTCAGTAAAATTGGAAAGTAAAAAAAAATAAAAGTAACATTTTTCTAGTAAAACACAGCAGAAAGCACTTTAAACCAATTTTCCAACCCACCAAAAAAAACAAAAACTTTTAAATTGCCAAGTAATAATGTGCACAATAAAGTCACGAGACAGTCAGAAAAGCAAATGTGAAAGTTTTTTCCCTGAAGGGAAGTTATCTGCCCAGTAATGGAACAGCAATAGCTAACCATCTATCCTCAAAAGCATGTAGAGCAATGTCTGAAGGACTTAGCACCCAAACCTTCTTTTAGTCAACTCAGCTCAAACTGACTAACAGTTTTGGTGCATGAAAGGTGCCCTGAAGCTTTAGAAGTTGGCCAGCTTATTGTATGCTTTGCAGAATATAACCCATATAGCTAAGGCTACTGCAGCAGTGATCAATGCGATGAATATGGCATTACTGGCTAATTTGCATTTCACTGAATCACACTTACTACTATGACGTGCAGTGGTAAACAGATGCTAGTGAAGGCAGGGCATTCAACCCCGTCACTCTCACACACACACACACACACACACACACACACACACACACACACACACACACACACACACACACACACACACACACACACACACACACACACACACACACACACACTCCACAATCCCTAACCTCTATGACCTCCCATTCCCCTCCCAATCACCATAGAAGTTGAAATGCAATTACAGCACTTATCTCTTATGCTTTGTGGCTAGTGTATCCCCCCACTGTCACCTGTATCCTCATACTACTATTGGTGCAATTATGGCACACCTGATCACAGTAATCACTGGTGTCTAGTGGTTACCTCTACCACACCATCCCCATTGTACTGTTGGCGCCATTACAGCAGTTTAAAAGTAATTCCTGGTAGTCTATTGCATCCCACCACCCTCCCCAAAACCCCAAACTACTATTGGTGTGATTACAGCAGTTTAAAAGTATTCCCTTGTGTCTACTGGTTCCCCCATTCCCGATCCCCTATGCAGCTGTTGGTGCCATTTCAGCACTTCAAGTGCATTTCCTGGTGTCTAGTGGTAACCCCACCTCTGATCCTCTATTGCCATTGGTGTCATTACAGCACTTTAAGAGCAATCCCTGTTGGTCTACTGGTTATGCAATAATGTTATATTTCAATGAGCAGTTGCTTTGTTATTGACAGATAGGAATAAACTTTCCCAGGATTCAGATTCCTCCCCTCTTATAATACTGATCCTGGTCAGTTCCTCTTCAAAATCCTCACAGACTGTGCTGTGGTGGAGCATATTATCTCTGTAAGACAATCCCTCCGTAGGGTAATCCCTCTGGGCCTTCTTCTTACCAAGGCAGGGAGGATGGAGAGTAGGTACGTCAACAATGCACATGAAAATGCAGATCTAACTTCATGGTAAATATATAACTCTCATACCTGGAATTTTATTTATTTGCTAACCAGGTAAGCCCAATGGGCATAACTGTCCCTTTTGTGGGCAACTAGGAAGCATTGTTTGGTTAAATGGCTTGCTCAGAGTCACACAGTTTTGCAGACATAAAATAAGGACTTCAGTCCCAAGACTACAAGAAAAAGCTTGTTAACAAATGATAGCATTAACCATTTCAGCTAAGATGCCTGATACAGCCTTGTTAACTGATAGAACAGAGATCACATCTGGCACTTTATGTCATGCAACGGTACACAGAGAAGCCCACATAGGTGCCACAAAATATCATCCATGGATGCATTCCAAAATAAGACCTGAGAGTATCCTAGCTTAATGAACCTTTAGTATGGAAAGTAAAGTACAGTTGTGTACACTTACCATAAATGTAGATTTTTGAATGTATTCACTGTTGCAGTCATCACATTTGGGTTATCTGCCTGCAGGTAGCCCTCAGTTGGCCTGAATACCAGAGTCTTGGGATTTCTGCATCGGATGCTGTCGCTTCTTCCATGACGTCAGGTCGTCAGGGGTATAAAACATGCATCCGACACCATTACATCAGTTTTTCTTGCCCCAGATGTCAGGAGTCCCTACAATAGGAAGCAATTACATGGTGTGGAACACCCCCAGTAGAAAGTAAATACCAGTGCAATAGGATATGGCCAAACAGAAAAGAACAGGTAGAAGTATAGAGAAGTCAGGGGGCTGGAGGGAGGGTAACCAGGACTGCAACAGTGAATACACTCGAACATCTACATTTATGGTAAGTGTACAGTCATCATATTTGGGTTGATTCCCAAAGCTGAGAATGGGTGGAGGCAGTCAAGAAGCATTAGGGTTGGCAAGCAGGCCCTGTAAGACTGCTGTGGGAAATCCAGCTCTGGATTTAGAAAAGATAGGTAAGTGGTAATGCTTGGTGAAGGTGTGTACAGAGCTCCAGGTTGCAGCTTCCAGGATGTCCCTGGTAGGGACTCCCCTGAGAAATGCTGTAAAGATTGATGTAGCCCTAGTGGAATGTGTTCTGATCCCCTGTGGGGTAGGTTTCCCATGGTGTTTGTAGCAGAAATGGATGCAGTGTGCTATCCATTTAGAAATGGTTTGCTTTGAAATGGCCTTGCCCTCTGCCCCTGTAGCAAAGCTGACTAGCAGCTGGTCAGATTTTCTGAAAGGTCTAGTCCTGTCCAGATAGAACCTAAGCTGCCTGTGCACATCTAGGGAGTGCAGGATCCTTTCCCCTTTATTCTGAGGATTAGGGAAAAAGGTTGGCAAATGAATGGATTGGTTTAAAGCCACACTAGATACCACCTTGGGCATAAATGATGGGTTAGTCCTGAGGGAAACCCTGTCCGCATGGAAGATAAGGAAGGGTTCCACAGCCATAAGGGCCTGCAATTCAGACACTCTTCTTGCTGAAGTGATGGCTAGAAGTAAAGCTGTTTTCCAGGAGAGGAATTTTAACTCTGCTGAAGCAGCAGGTTCAAAGGATGGAAGCGTGTGTTTTTCCAATACAAAGTTATGGTACCAGGCTGGAGTGGGAGCTCTCCTGGGGGGCGGGGGTCTTAAATTTTTGGCTCCTCTCAGGAATTGTTTGACCAGAGGATGAGAGAAGAGGGGTGGCTCAGTATTATAATTAGCTGAGATGGCAGAGGCATGAATCTTAATTGAAGAGAAGGATAGGCCTATGTGGAGCATTTCTGTTAAGTAATCTAGTATATGAGGTAAGCTGGGCACAGCTGTGTCCATTCCTTGAGACTGGCTCCAAGAACCATATCTTTTCCACTTTTCTGAATAGGATTTTCTAGTACTAGGCCTCCTTGCCTCAAGGATGACATCCAGCACCTGTTTACTGAGGGTTGCTGGTGATGAGTCCAGGGGATGAGCCAGGCTGCTAGGTTCACGGTTTGTAGCTGAGGATGCAAAATCTGGCCCTCGTGCTGGGACAGCAGGGAGGGGGTCTGAGGCAGTTACCATGGTGGCAGTACTGTCAGACTGTGCAAAAGTGGGTACCAGTGCTGGCGTTGACAGTCTGGTGCAATCAGGATTGCCCTTGGCTTGTCCTGTTTGATCTTTAGTAGAACCTTCGAGAAGAGGTGCAGAGGGGGAAAGGCATAGATTGAGAGGTTTTCCCATGTAAAGGACAGGGCTTCCACTGTCCATGCTTGGCTGTGGGGAGTTCTGGTGCAATATTTGCTCAAATGATAATTATGAGGGGAAGCAAAGAGGTCCACCTCTGGTGTTCCCACCTGTGGATCAGAAACTTGAATGATTTGGGTTCCAGTTTCCACTCGTTGGGTCGATTAGATTTCTGCTTAAGTTGTCTGCCAGTGAATTTAGTTTGCATGGAAGGAATTGAGCTTGCAGGTGTATTAGATTTCTCGAGGCTGTGTTCCACAGAGCCATGGCTAACCTGCAGAGTGGGTATGAATGAGTTCCCCCCTGTTTGTTTATGTACCACATAACTATGGTGTTGTCTGTCTTTATCAATAGCTGCCCTGGAAGAATAAGGCATTTGAAGGCTGTCAGAGCATTCTGCACAGCTAACACTTCTTTTTGATTGATATGCAGGTGCATTTGCTTTGGGCTCCATTTGCCTTGAATGCATTGTCCTGCCAAGTGGGCACCCCATGCATAGCCTGATGCATCTGTTGTTAGGGTTTGGGCAGCAGGGGGTTGAGTGAAAGGGAGTCCTTTGTTGTGGTAGCAGGCCTCTGACCACCAAAGGAACTCTGCCCTTAGGCAAGGAATGATAGGAATCATTATTTCCAGGTCATGAGAATGTTAACACCAGAGCCTTTTTAAGTACCACTGAAGTTTCCTCATATGCAGTCTTGCATATGGAATTAGTAGAATGCAAGAGGCCATTAACCTCAGGGCTTGCAGTATTTTTCTTGCAGATAGCTGGGTTTTGGTGGCTAGTAGATTGAAGTAGTTTGTCAAATAAATTAGTTTTTTCTGGAGAGATGAATGCCATCTGGGAAGTTGTGTTTAAGCTTGTTCCCAGGAATGCAATCTGTTGGCTGGGTACCAGATGTGATTTATTTTCGTTGATGGTGTACCCCAGTGAATTTAGAAGTCTTTTTACAAATGTCAGGTGCTGGAGTAGCAATTCCTGACTATCCATCTGAATCAGGCAATTGTCCAAGTATTGGCAAATTTGAATTTTTCTCTGCCTGAAATATGCAATGGCTGGAGCTAGGCATTTTGTGAATACCCTGGGCAAAGTAGATAAGCCAAAGGGAAGTGCAGAGAACTGATAGTGCACAGAGCCTGCTCTGAAATGTAGATATTTCCTGCAAGATTCCCTTATGGGGATGTGCAGATAAGCTTCTTTTAAGTCTAGGGTTACTAGCCAGGAGTCCTTGGCTAGCATAGGAAGCAGCTGTTGAAGAGTAAGCATTTTGAATCTTGGAACCACCAGGAAGGTGTTGAGAATAGACAGATCCAGGATAGGGCCCCAAGAGTTTTTTTTCTTTGTACCAGAAACAGTCTGGAGTAAAAACCTTGTCCCCTTTGCTCTTCTGGGACAGGTTGAATAGCCTTGATACTGAGAAGAGAGAGTACTTGCTTTTGGGCCTCTGTCCACTAGTTGGGGAGAGGTCTGGACATCCGCTTGGGGTTGGCAGTGAGTGGAAGTAGAATCTGTATCTCTGGGATACAATGCTTAGTACCCATGTGTCCTGGGTAATGGACATGCCATTTTTTAGCATGCAGGGCGAGTGTTTCTCCTAGGGGTGCAAGTACTTGGGCATGGCTGGGAAGAATGATAGACAAGTCATTGTGAACTTTTCCATAAGGGGGTGGCTTACCGCTCCCAGTTTTAGAGGTGGGAGCACTCCATTTCTTAGATCTCTGCAAACCCTGAAACTGTAGTCTTGGTGGTCTGTTGTCCCTGGGTTTGGACTGAGAAGGGCTGGGAGGGACTGGAAAGGACCAGTTTTTAGGCCAATGCCTACTGAATCTAGGTGGCTGTACCTGTATGAAATCTGTAACAGTTTGCAATGATTTAGCTTTTTCCTCTATCTTTTTAAGAACTTCTTCTGCTTTTGTGCCAAACAGGCGTTCCTGGTTCAATGGAACATCTAGCAATTTTGCTTTGACATGGTCTGGCAGGATTTGTTCCTTCAGCCAAGCATGCCTTCTCAGTACAGACCCAGTGACAGCAGCCTTGCAAGATGCTTCTAAGGCATCAAAACCACCCTGCAAAGTATGTTTACTAACTTGGTTTGCAGAATGCATTACCTCTTGTAACTCTTTATTATCTGCACAATCTGGAAGCAACAACATTTTCTGTTTAATTAATTCCATGGATATGCTGCTGATACTTCAACATGTGAAACTGGCAGTTTAAAGCCCTTATGGCAAGAGTTGCAGAGGTGTATACCTTCAAACCCCATCTGTCTAAAGCTCTAGAATCCCTGTCTGAAGGGGTAGGGGTTTTGGCTGTAGTGGCCTTAATACCTTTAGGTCCCTGGGAAATGGTTTCTGGATCCGCAGTGGGATTCTTAAAGAGAAATTTGTGTGAGTCAGGTACTCTGTAGTACCTGTCAGGCTTTCTAGGAGCTGGTGGTAAAGAATCAGGAGTAAGACTGGACTCTATGAAGACATCATCTACAATATCCAGGACAGGGGGTATAGCTAGATGCCTGTACTGAGGCAAGTCTAAAAAATCTCTGAGTCTCTTTTCGGACTGTGGGTAGTCCTGGCATTCCCAGCAGAAATGCTCCCTTAAGATATGCAAGGTTTCACCAAAAGAAAAGGCCTCTGGAGGGGAGGCAGAGGGATTGGAATCCTCTGCATCTGAATCCTCATAGGTAGATGAGGGAATGTCCTGGTAATCAGAGGGATCAGAGTCATCGGACTCACGGTTTGTAGAATCAGAAGGAAAATCAATCCTTTGTCTTATAGAGGGGGGAGGCTGGCTTCCCCTAATTAAAGTTATAAGGTCTTCAGCCATTCTAAGCATTTGTTTCCATGGCATGGGAGCTTGAGCATGCACTTTGGTCATCGGTTTTCTAGGTGTAGTGTGAACTCTGGGCCTGAGAAAGTCAGTAGTTTTAGTCAAAAATGAAGATGTCAGTTTAATACGAACATTGGAAGGTTGGAATACACCCTCAGAAGCTGGTGCCTGCACAGTGGATCCGGACCCATCCAAGGTAGAGACATCCGCAGGTTCCAAAGTCGAAGAAGCCATTCATGGCATACCGGACTCTGAATGGGTCTCAGCAGAGGCCTGCAAATCTGTAGAAGTGGGTATCAGGGGTAGCGAAGGCGCCTCACTGAATACCGGCCTATGCAGTCTGTCATTGTCTTTATCCTTATGTTTTTTTGGAAGATCGGTAGTCAGATGGCTTATAGAAGCCATTTTGAAATACGGAGAACGAGAGCAAAAGAATTTAGTGACAAAAATAGCCTGACGACGAATAGTTCGGGCGTTGAACAAGGCACAAAAATGACAGCGAGGAACGTCATGGTCTGGGCCTAAACAGGTGATGCAGTAAGAATGAAAATCTCTGTGAGGTATTTGGTTTCCACAGGCAAGAAAATTATTAACTTTTTCTGACATTAGTTAGAGCAAGAAAAAAGGATCCTCAATGGGGTACTTATCTATTTGAAGACTTCAGATCTGAAACTCAAAAAACGAAATTTCAGGAGGTGGCCGACCAGCAATTGTGAACTGCTTCTGCTTCGGACACTGCATGGCAAGAAAAGCTTATGTAATGGCGTCGGCTGCATGTTTTATACCCCTGACAACCTGAAATCATGGAAGAAGCGACAGCATTCGACGCAGAAATCCCAAGACTCTGGTATTCAGGTCAATTGAGGGCTACCTGCAGGCAGATATCTCAAATGTGATGACTGCAACAGTGAAACACGAAGAACATCAGCTAGTTGTACTTCACATGCAAGATTTAATGCACTTGGACAATCGCCTTTGACATCTTGGATCTCAATGCCTCAGCAGAGAATGACATATCTGGCAGTCTCCTCTGACTGATTTAGTTGTGTTTAGATAAAAACAAAAGCTCATCCGTACAATGCATTATGTATTCCCATTTGCTAGATTTTTTCAATAAAGAAAACAGATAGGTGTATACACTGATTCAGAGTTGGTCTTAGCAGCTAACTGAGGCATAAAGGAAGTGCTGGAATATAAAACATCAAATCCCTGTGAAAACTAGATAAGGTGGATTGATGCATGAGACTTGTATTTCAGAAATTCATCCTGTGGAGATGACTGTAACAAAAAGCTGCATTTTCCAAGACAAGAATTTTAGTTTACTGGTATCACTGGTTCAAAATGGGGAATGATTCATTTTTCCGATCCTTCAAGGGAATTTGGATGAGGAATGTGCCTCTCAAAATGGCCGTGTGTGCCCTCAAGAAGATGAGGTATAATGAATTAGCCCCTTGGTGGAAATTAGAGTGTTCAAATGTACCTTAGCGAATGCATAGCTTAACCCAGTATCAGAAAACCTGAGTCAGATAGTCTAGTATAGTTGGTACTGAGGCAGTAAAGAAATCCAAACCTTTAGCAGTAGCCTATACATAAAAATGTATCTATTTCCTTTTTACGTTTTCCAAATACTGGGTCATTGGGCAAAAGTGAGGATCAAGGACAAATTGTCAGAGTAAAAAAGGGTCCCTGACCATTAATTGAAGTATGGGAATGATGTGGTTACGAAAAAGGGATGAATGTCTGAATAAAGCTTGCCTTACAGATATGCCAGTAGGGTTCTGAAGGGCTTCAGAAGACTGATCTTATAAGCAGATGAGGCCAAAGCAGATGGAACCAAACCTGCTGAGGACATTAGATGACTATGAGTATGATCTTGTCTTTACACTGCCTTGCTTTCTGAATAAATCTCAAAATAAGGAAAAATGGTTCAAAAATTCCAGCAGGCCAGTAATGCATCACTGCATCCAATAAACATGGTCTCAGAGGTGGGAGAGAGTAGAACTTGATGCATTTGGTATTGGTCATGGAAGGAAACGGATCATATCAGGGCTTTCTCCAGTGCTGGAAAAAATTCTGTGCAACTAACAGACTGAGCAACCACTCTTATGACATCAACAAGCAGCAGCTGCTGAGCCTATCTGCCGAGGAGATGTGCTCTCGTGGGCTGTGCTTGCTATAAGAAAGTAGTTCTTCATTACAGAAGACAGAAGCAGGTTACCTCTTTCTTGTTGATGTACTGTTTTATTTATTTATTACTTATCATTTGTTGATCAGGTTAGTCCTACTAGAGAGGTGATATTTATACTACTAGGGGAAATTTGTCCAGGGCATCAGGGTACTTCCCCTACTTGTCATTCTTGTGAGTGGGACCCATTTTGCAGGAGCACTTCCTGTTTGTATTCCAGATGCAGAGGTGGCCTGGAAAACAGGGAAGTGGATGGAGAGAGAAGGAGATGATGGAGAGGTGAGAGAAATGGAGGAGAAAGCAAATATTAAGACCACAGAATGTGTGCAGGATTCTCAGTAGATCTTTCAAAGAAATCTGTTTGATGGAGGTGAGTCAGCAAATGATGGATGTATCATTGCAACCCTCCAGTTAGGGGCGGTTTGCATGACATTTTGCTTAAAAAAATGGTGATGCAAAGTGAGCCAGAAAATGAAGGAGATGTTTCCTGGGGGGACATTATACAGAAAATACAAAAGGGTGATTTAGAGACAATTCTAAAGGATAGTGGAGAGCTGGAAAAGAAAGCATGCAGAGAAAGTAAAAGAAGGCAGAAGAAAATGAAAAACAAAAGCACATGGTAAGGATTCAAGATTAAGAAGAGAAAGAAATGGATAAGTATGAAGTTGGGGAAAATTGAATAGCTCCTTTGGGTGTAAAAGAACATGAGGTAAAAGCATTTATTCTTATTAACAGAGACATTTTGTAACATTATAATTTAGACTTGTTACCAATGGAAAAAATGCACAAGACATTTGGCATGATCTCAGTGCTTTTTGTTTGCTATTTTATTAAGGAAACAAACTTCTTCAGAAATCTAAAAAAATGGCATTCCAGCTTTGATTAAATAGCTGAGTGACAAAGTGTTAGAAGATGGACAGGTGAAGGGGTGGTGCCATTCCTCCTACCTAATCCATTTAAGATAGCATTTAATGTTGAGATTGCCATTTAGTCCAGGGGATGTGGATGCTCCTAGCTCTATTTGCCACCTTAATTCTTTAACTTCAAAAAGAGTGTTAGATTTATCACTAAAAGTGAAGATTTTTTCTAGAATCAAAAAGTTAAGGCTAGTGGTCCCTTGGCAAGAACTGCTGTGTCTTGCCAGAACACTGGTAGTGTCATCATGTCTTAATGCGTGGAGATGCTCTTTCATTCTATCACTGAACTTTTGCATGGTTTTGCCAATGTAGAAAGCCCTACAGTGTTGGCATTCTCCTATTTACACCATGTTAGTGGTGTTGCTGTCATATTTCTATGTGAAACTAATGTGGTTCTTCCTTTGGCCAAATGTTAGGCTGCTCCCAGTAAGTATATATTTGCAGTAGCAACAGCAGCCACAAGGGATAGAGACAGTCAAAATTTGCAGGGGGAGGGTGGAGGTGGAGGTTGACACCTTCATAAAGAACTTTTAAAGATTTGGTTTTGTTATAACAAAACAGAGGTTGCCCTCCTACTACTTTCTGGAGATCTGGGTTGCTTTGAATGATTCCCTAGTGTTTTATAATGGTGTCCTTGATGCTATGAGCATCAAAGGAAATGGGAAAGGGGAAGCGGCACAGTTCTTATCACTAGGTGGCTGATGGTTGTGGAACCCATGCTTTAAGATGGGAAGGTGGCGGGAGTGCCTGTGTTTGCTCACTTGGAGGTAGCAGGAGGTGATGAGCTCTTCAGGATACATTTTACATATAGCAAGCATGATAATAGCAAGCATGATAAATGTGGAGTGGAATAGGGGTGTCATAAAATACTGTGGACAACCTAAAACATGTTTTTTTTGTGGAAAAGAAGGACGTTTGATAAGTAACTGTGACAAAAGAAAACATATTTCTGCAGAAATGGTACATGATGCAGAAAATGTGATTTCAAATGTTATAAATGTACATTTATGGATGGATTACAAAAATGAAAATAAGAGTAATGAAAAAGAAAAAGAAACTGAAGTAAATAAACAAAGGGAAGACATTTTACAAGTAGAAGAAGTAGAAGAAAAACTAAATGAGAAAGAAGATAATAAAGAGGACATGAAAGAAGGTTTTGAAATAAGTGATGAAAAATACATAAATTGGGAGGTAGTAAAATAAAAAAATCTATTGGTAAAAGGTTAAAAGGCAGAAAAAGAAAACTTAAATTTTAAAATTAAAAAAAAAAAGCGAAACAAAAGAAATGGATGAAATGGAATATATACAGCTAATGATTAGGGGTTGGGATAATAGTTAAGGTGTTTGACTCAAGGTACAGTGTTTGATTCTCACTTTTGGGAGGGAAATTGGCTAGGCTTAGAATGGCCTGTTAAGAAAGCTAGCCTAGTAATGATCTCATGAAACCATAAATCTAAAGAAAAGGGAACATGAAAAATTTAGAGTGATTTATGAAAAAGTGAATAGTATCAGGAATATAGTAAGAAGAATAGGAATTTTGGAGTGATGTAATACATGTGATATAGTTGTAATTATATTAGAAGACACAAGGTTTTTAACAAATAAAGAAAGATTACAAACAGAGATAATATGGGCAGGAAAGATAATCTGGAATTCGGAAAATGAGAGCTGTTCTGGAATAGCCATATTCTGTAAAAATACACTAAAGATATTATATGTAACTGTAGCAAAAAATGGGAAGATTAAGCATTGTAGATTTAAAATGGAAAGAACAAGTATAAAGAATTATAACATTATATACTTATACTAATTGTAAGGAAAGGGAAAGGTTATTTAATCAGATTTTAGGCTATGCAGTGATAAATAATAACATTACAATAATAGGAGACTTAAATTGTGATTTAAGATGCAAACTTAAAAAGAAAGGTATTGATATAAGAAATTTTGTAGAAGTTATAAGATGTGTTAAGTTAAAACTTTGAGAGAAAAATTAATGGATTTACAAAGGGGGTATGTATAAAAGTAAAATATATTATTTTACAGTATCAGAAGGTTTAGTTATAGGAGAAGGGAAGGTAGTTGAAACATGAATTTATGGTCATCTTACAATGTGGCTAGAGATAAAGGAAAACAGGAAATATATAAAAATAGGCAAAGGAATAAAAAGGATACATGAGCAAGCATGGAATGAGGAAGGAAAGAGATTAGTAATACAGTTATGGAGCAATCATATTACTATGAGAACATTTTATAAAAAATTGGTCTGAATGGTAGATGATATTAAATTAAAACATGAAAACATGTTTTTACAGTGGCAATATAATGTGAAAAAAGTAGAGAAAGAAAAATATAAAAGAAACAATAATGATGCAATGAAAGATTTAGAACATAATAACAAAAAGTACTTTGACAAAGAAAAAGAATTATATGAAAGAAATCAAGAAAAAAGTCAAAGAATAGTTATATAAGCAAATATATTTTACAAGGAAAAAGAGAAGTATTGAGTTACTTAAACAGATTAGTAAATGATGATGGTACTGTAATGAGACAAATAAAACTGTAAAAGGAGAAACAATAAGAACACAGGAAAAGATTATAAATAGTATAATACTGTATGTACAAGAAGTATTTAAAGAACAAATAAGGCAGTGAAAAAAACATGAAAAGTGAAAAGTTAACAGAAAAAGAGAATAAAGAGTTGGAAAAGGAGATTTCTTTAAATAAGCTAGCTAAAGTATTAGGACAAGTAAATGCAGATTCAGCCACAGGACCAGATGGAACAGGGTATGAAATGCATAAAAAATTAAGGGAGTGGCAAAAAAAATATATATTTTTAAGATTCTGAATGAATGATTAAATGAAGGTTTTTATGTATAAAGAATTATGTAGTGGAATACTTAAATTCATTTGGAAGAAGGAAGATAGAAGACAATTAAAAACTAGAGACCAATAGTATTGAATAATAATGATTATAAGATCTTTAGGAAAGTAATGCAAATGAGATATGAAGCTAAAATGGAAAATATTATGGAAGATAGTATATATAGTATAAAGTGGAAGGGTTGTCAAGAATTATTAATGATAGAGACATTGTGGATGATATTATTAATAGAAAAGAAGAAGCAAAGTCATTATAGGAAACCTTAATAAGGCATTTGATATAGTTGGACATGAAATCTTATGGGTAATAATGAAAGAATATAATATAAACGAGAAAGTTATGAAATTATGTATGTCAGTGAATAGTAATAATAAAGTAAAAATATTTGTAAATTGCTGTTTAAGCCAAGAGGTGCATATGAACATTGGTGTAAGAGATGTATGTCCAATGACTTGTATATTCTTTGCATTAGTTATGAATGTGCTAGTATGTGAAATAAATCACAAACTGAAGGAGGTTGGGTATATGACATCTGAAAATTTAAGAATTCAAGTTCTGTTAACATATGCAGATGACATTATAATAATTGCAAAATTCAAAATTTGGATAAAAGAAGTAATCATTTACACAAATGAATATCTAGAAGTGATAGGGATGGCTTTAAATAAAGAGAAAAGTAAACATTTGGGGGATGTAGTAAAGATAGGGGTTTGTATTTTACAATTACATTTCTGTGTTAGGTATAACATTTAGGAATAAAGACATAAGTAGAATTCAATGGGAAAAAACAATGGAAGAAATTAAACAAACTTGCCTTTTATAGAGAGCATATAAATTATCATTCAGAAAAAAGTTTTATTTGATAAATGTAGAACAGATGATAAAAAGAGCATACTTAGCAAGTGTAGTGATGTTGCCAACAGTATTTGAAAAGGAATTATTGCCAATATTTTTTTTTCATTTATATGGGGTTCTAAATTAAACCTAGTAAAAAGAATAGTTTTGTACATAAATAAAGAGGAAGGAGGCTTAGGGTTAATTAATCCTGTGGTACATGCTGCTTCATTAAATTTGTACAAAATGTTAAAGTGGATAAATGAAAAAGATGACAGATTAGTAGTAAAACTGTATAAACATAAATGGGATCAATTTTGGGGTATGGTGAAAAAAGAGTAAAAGAGAAAAAGAATGCATAAATGAAGAAATGAAATGTTGCCAAGAAAAATATGTTTGTGGAAAATAAAAACTGATGATATAGAGAAAGATAGAAAGGTATGATATAAGAACATGATGATAAAACATTACTATGTAAAACCATGGGAGAATCTAACAGATGAAAAAAAATAAAGCTATAAAAATAAGAAGTGAATGATGTAATCAGAAAATAGAATGTGAAGATTTTTTTGTGGAGACTGGTAATAGGTAAATTGCCAGAAAAAGGAAATTTGCCATATAAAAAAGTGATAGATTATGTTTACATCATCAAGAAGAGGAAACTATGGAACATGTGTTTTTTGAAAGGTAAAAGAGTAAACAAGTTATGGGGAAAACTATGTAAAGAACAATTTTTGAAGATATAAAATAAATAGATAAAATAAACATGGGTATGATTAAATATGGATATTGTAAGAAAAGAAGTAAAGGATATGTTAAAAAATAGATAAAAAATTATTTTATGTTATATGGGTTATATGGAATGAGAGAATAAATGAAATTATGTTTAATGGTAAATGGATTTTAGCAACAATATTAAGTAAACTCAGAAGGTGGATATGCAAAAAGGAGTGGGGGTCTAAAAGGGATGAAAATTTATCATGATTATAAAGGAAATTATGAATGTGTGTAAACAGATTTGCATGTGCATACATTTGTACATTTATAAATATTTGTAGATATGTAAATATTTTGTAAATAGAGTTTTTTTTGTATATAAATAAAGGATTCCTATTCTTTTTAATAAGTGCTGTGGGGAGTTTTACATCCACCTAAGCTACCACTAACTCAGGCAGATGGGGCCTCTGTTTAATGTTGCATCTGAGGGATGGCACACTCAGGAGTGCAGCACCCTCATAATGCTGCACTGCAGTGCCAGCAGTTAATATACCTGGTATGTGAGTAGAACCCACAGCCTTCTGCATCAAAAGTGACTATGCAACCTGTTGCACCACTGACACTGCAACCAGCTCACAACCATGTTGTTAGTGTCTAAGGCTAATACACTCTGGATGAGAGAGTTCTGAAATGCTTATAGAATCAAAGGAACTGCTCCTATTTACAAGATATTACTGTCCAACATGGCCTCTCTTAATATGCACCTTGAACTTTCTGCCCTTCACAATGGCCCACATCCTAAGGCAGAGGCATCCATGATGACAACCATTAGTGGCATATAAGCTTGCAAGGAAGTGCCCATGGTTAGATTTGGTGTAAGTATCCACAGTGCATGCTGCTTTCACATAACTTGGAAATTTTTATGAGCAGATCCAGCGCATGCATCAGCTAAAACTATTGACCTCTCAGCCACAAAGATGGTCTCATGAAACACTGAGCATATGGGACCATGTATAAGTTCACTACTATGAGTCTCAATGCCTTAAGGTAGTCTGATGATGAATCTGGTTGTGTTTTAATGATATGAGGTACTACTTTTTGAAGGGATAGCATTTTTTCTGTAAGAAAGTATGCTTTCCTGGATGATACAGGAATATTCTTCTGATGAATTTGAGGTTTTGCATGGGCTCCATCTGGGACTTTATGGTGTTCACCATGATTCCCAAGAACTGTAACAGAACCAGAAGTAACTCCCTTGTTGAGAGGACTGGTTTTCAATGTGCCAGTCAGGAGCCAATCTAGATATGGCAGAACTTTATTTCCTAATAATAAAAATACACAAACTGCAGGAGAAAGTTGGTCCCGTACAAAAAACACAAAACCAAGATATAAGAGCGGTCCAAGCAACACAGCCAAATCCAGTTTTAAAACACAAAAAAAGATTTAATAAATAAGATAAAATAACATAATCTTATTTATTTATTATCTTATTTATTAAACATTTTGTGTGTTTTTAAACTGTTTTTGGCCGTGTTAGTTGGACAGCTCTTTTTTCTTGAAGTTTAATTCCTTGCAGATTCTGATTCACTGCTACTATTGGCATGAATTTTGAGGCTGAGGTAAGACCAAAATGAAATGTACTGAAGTGATATTAACTGTTTTCTATCTGGAAATGCAGAAGCTTTCTGGATTCTTTGTGAGTTTTACATAAAGTTAGATGTCCTATAGGTCCAAAGAGAACATCCAATCTCTGTCTGATAGACAAGAAAGGAGTGATGACACCATGCCCATGTGAAAGGATTGATTTGGAATAAACTGGTCTAGACCACTAGACCACTGAGGATGAAAATGAGTCTGAGGTCCTTGGTTTTCTTGGGTACTAAAAAGAACCTTGCTAACAAACCACAACTATTCTTCTCTGGAAGGATGTCTTAGGTGGGAACAGCTCTTTCTGAATTAGGGATAATATCTCATTCTTTAGTTCCACACTCTGATGAGGTAGGATGTCTGGAGCTGGAAATAAATGGGGTTCTGTGGATGATAATTGTTGTTGTGTAATATCTAAATATTATTGTCTTGACCCATCTTTTCCATGTGATTGTCATCCATGTGAAAATTTGGAGGGACAACTGACTCCCAACTATCTCTACAGTGGGATAGCTCAGAAAGGCCTCAGGAGTTATTTGCTTCCTACTTGAGGGTGGTTCATGAAATCCCTGCTGTTATTGATTGTTGCTGCCATTGAGCTGGATACCATTTAGGAAGTTTGCATGGAGCACTGTGTTCTTCCCAAACCTCTGATCTTTTGGTGCTACAGAACAGATACTGTGGAGGTTGGAATTTCACACCAACAGCAGGGAGGGTTTTCCTTCTTTCTCTGTATTTTTTCTTTTTTGGTGAAATTGCATTGATGAAGCACAAAGCACATACCATAAAAGGAGGCATTCAAAAGGTCACCGTTGCATCATCAACACCATCAACCACCTTCTTGTAATCAAGTTCAAGGATACTGAGATGGGACCTAACAGAAATAGAGGAGGAAAGCCTAGGGGAAAAAGGCTATGATTTTCCATATCTGACAAGGACTATATAATTTCTATTTTCCTTTATATTACAGGAGAAGGGTCTGACACCACACTAATAGTAATCCTGGAGACCTTCATGGGCATGGAATTCACCTTCTCCAACTATGTTTAAAGTCCTCCTCAGATCTGTTTTATGTTGGAGTAGATAAAACATCAGCTTGCTGTTTGATCTGTATATTATCTGGTCTTATCTTTCTTTTGTGCTCCTTGTCTTTATCAGTGTATCTATCCTTTTGTCTCTCACAATCACACAGGCTCACAAGGAGGATCTGCTTTGAGTATTGCCATTTTGACCATGACTTGTCTTAGTGAGCTCTGCTGTCAGTCCCAAAGGTGTAGGCCCAATTGGTGGTTTGCTCATCATTTTATTAACATTTAGCCAGATACAGTCTATTTTTCATGTTTCTGATTGCACTGCCATTAAAAAAATCATGCATGTTATGATCAGCATTACAGTGTTCCCCCTGGGAAAAGCTATGCACAGTGAATGCACTTCCTGAGTAGGCATTTTATTTTCACACTTACATTTTTTTGAATGCTAGTTTTTCTTTGTTTTCTATTGCAAAAATGAAATGGGTCCTCAACTGCTTAAAACTGTTAATAATCACCAACAGCTGACTGAAATGAAGCAAATATACACAAATTGTCAAATAATGGTCAAGAAATAAACAATTAGTCAAGACAATTAACTTGCTAAAAGCACAAAAATGAGTCATACTATATGTAGAACTTAAAGGGTTTTAGTCAGAAGACCAGCAAAATACAAAATAGTCAACTGCCAATCAAATGCTCTAAAAGATGTGGCGCTCACAGTGGCCAAAGAAGAAGGATGGAGAAAGCAGTGGTACAAATAAATTTATATAAAAATTGAAATACTTTTGTAGTTGGTAACCAGTGTACTGAACTACCAATTTTGCTGAAGTCCAGATAGTTCAATAAAATACAAGAAAAGGAATAAAATCTATAAACGGAAGCATGATGCCACCTCTTAAGTGCACATGCCTGCAGTTGTAAAACAGATTAGAAGAGAAAATTGTAAGAAAAGCACTATGGCTATATGCAAGGTGTCTGCATAATGGGAAAGTTTCCATTGTCAAGTACCGAGTCCTGACTCCTGCAGCTTTAGTCCTGCCAGTCAATAAAGATGCACTTGCTCATGTTAGATCAAAGTTATAGCAAGAAAAGACAGCTCCATGGCATAAAATTAAAAAAATCTGGCTATGCTACAAGTGATCTGAATTAGATTAATGGTTTGGATCCATGTAGGAGTTAACCAATAAGGATGGGAATGAGCAGCCACTGTTGGCTTACCTGTCCTGGAAAGAGGAAGGTAGCCCTGGCTTGCCACACAGGTGACACCTAGCAGAAGCACTACTTAGTCATCCATTTTAGTTTGAGCCTGCTAAGCCCACATTGCCAATAATGCTTGCACACCATGTAGCTGAGGGGAATCTGGTATGCAACAAAAATGCTTACTATTGAAAGTCAGTTTGGAGTTTTTCTCCCCAGGCCTCTGCTGAAAAGGAGCAACTTATGCCCAGATGGACAATCCCTATAAAAAAATGCTAATAAATAAATAAATAAAATAAAATAAAGCAGCATTCTTGGAGCTCAGAGAAGCTGCCAAGAAGGAAGGAGAGGCCAACCCCGAGGACTAGCAAGATGGATGGCTCCTTATTCTCTAACCCTCACTGGCTAATGGAGGGCTTGTTGAGAATTCTATGCAGGAATGAATGGGCTATAAGCATCTCACCTAGTCTGAGAATGCCTGACTTCCATCCACCTAGAACCCATTGGTCCACTGGTTACAGGTAGATAAACCATCAGGCAGAGTCCTGGTGAAACAAAAAATAAAAACTAAAAAAGTTAAAGCAACAAAAGGTAAGGAGAGACAGACAGGCAGATACATTGGAAGGAAAGGGGGGATATGGGACCCGGGATTTAGTTAGACATGATTTTGTTAAAAGACAGGTGACATGGTAGAGGGGAAAAGCATTGTAAAAAATAGACAAGAGACAGTGCTGTGTGGGTCTGTCATTAAAAATGCAAGGCAGGTTTTTAATTTACTTTTTTTATTTTTATATTTGTTAACACAGACATATATACTGGTCCAAAGACCTTTTTCAGATTAAAAAATATTACATTCACAGCAAGATAAGGCAAGGAGTACAAGCAAATTATAAATGTATCACAGTTATTCAAAAATTAAATAAGATGCAGTTACTTAACTATCTTGATAAAGTCATAAGAAGTATAGTTGTGTAAGAGCTTACCATAACAGTTGCTGTCTGAATAGATCACTGCTGCAGTATTACTCACTAGTGGAAGGTATCCTGCCAAGGATACCATACGTCTAGCCAGTATACCAAACCTTGGGTGCCTTCCTCCCTCACCATACATCTGACACCTGACTTATGCACAACAGCACATGCTAGTACATAAGGGATGTACGGACATGAAGTTCCTCAGAGCTTTCTTGCTCCAGAAAGAAACAGCTGAGGCTAAGTTAAGAACAGGACCCAAGACAGGGGAGATGAGAAAGGTTAGGTCCACCTCAGCAAAGGAACACAAAAAGAAATGGATGAAGGTGATCTATTTGGACATCTGATGTTATGATATGCTCTTACACAACTCCTTCATTAACCGATTACTGTTGCAGTATTGGTCAATAGTAGGGAGATCCTCAAAGCTTTTATAGTAACTTGGAGGAGGACCAGGGTATGTAGCTGGAGTCCAGAATACCCTGAAGAATGGATAGGGAAAAATTGTTCTGGCCCTAGAAAAGATATCAGACCATTCTGTAAAGCTGTGAATGGAAGACCAAATGGCTGCTTCTAGAATAGTTCTTGAGTTCAGACCCTAGAAAAAACACCAGATGAAATAATTGCTCTGGTAGCTTTGAAGGGATTTTCCACAAAAGGTAAACCAAAAAGAAATAGCAAAGAAATCATTGTGCAAGCTGTCTGTTTTGAAACATGATACCCATCTTTTTTACCCTCATAAGACACAAATAGCTGATATGATTTTCTGAAGAGCTTAGTTTTGTCCATATAGAATCAAAGTTATCTGTTAGCATGTATTAAACAATTCTTTCTTCCCTATTTTGGGGGATAGGAAAAATGCAGGAAAATGGTTGGGCTAGTTTAAAGACATTTCATTTACATCTTTAGGCATAAAAGAAGAGGTCAACCTAAGACAAAACCTATCCCAATTAAAAAAAAAATAGAAAAGGAGAAGCCATAAGAGCTTGTAACTCTTGAGACTCTTAACTAAAGCCAAAGCCACCAACAACAATTTACTTCCATGTACAGTTTTAAGGAAGCAGAAGAAGATGGTTCAAAGGAAAAAATAACTTTTCTAGTACATAATTCAGACCCCATGCAGTGGGCATTGATTTTCTTGCAGGCTTTATGTCCCTTCTTTTGGTACCAAATTTAAAATCCCTTGCATTTAGAAATGTAGCATTTTCTTGTAACGGGTGTTGCAGCCTCCTGTAACACCTGTATCCTCTGAAAAAACATATTCTCTGAAAAAAAGGGTAACTGAACACTGTTAAAAGCCTGTCATGGAAACTGCAAGTCTAGATGAATAACAGCATCTTTTTGTTGTGTATGTCCATACTCTGAGGCAACTTGCAGCGATTTCCTTTGCCAGGATGAAAAACAAGAGAGAACCAGTGTTGTAGGGCCAAAAGGAGGTCCACAACAGAAACTTTGAATTATATGTCTTGATTTTGATAAGTACTTTTGGAATAAGGGAAATGTATAAAGGAAGTTCCCATTCCAAAATATTGACATTACATGAATTTTCCATGCTTTTGTGCATGGCATTTTGGAGTAAAACAGTCTCAACTGCCTGTTCAAAGTGGAGGCAAACAGGTCTATTTGGGGAGTTTCCCAGAGATGGACAATGTGTAGGAAGACCTCTTGTTTAACATCCATTTTTGAGGATCTGCCTTAGATCTGCTAAAATAATATGCCACAGAGATCATATCTGATAGCATATGAAGTGTTTGAAGGAACAGATTGCAATGGATAGCAATCTCCCAAGCTGTCATGTGTAACATGCAGAGATGATAGAATTATGTTACTCTTTGTTTGTTGATGTACCACTTGACTCTAGTGTTGTTTGTTAGACCTCTTAACAGTTCCTGGAGATCAGTGGTGATGAAGTCATTAAAAATCTAGGATAAGGGTCTTCTGTCCCTTGATATCTCTATGTTTGCAATTGTACTGTTTTGGCCATGCTCATTGGACTGTTTTGCTCACATACCAGGCTCCCCAAGCCAGGTCTCAAGCATCTGTGGAGGCTTTTGGGTGGGGAGAAAAAAACAGAAAGGGCACTGCTTCCTTACTCATGAAAATCGAGAGACAAATTGGAAAGTTCATAGGGTGTCAGTGTTGTGCTCCAATTGACTTGACATACCACTGAATTTTTCTCATGTGGAGTCTGGAAAAAGGTATCATCTATACTGTAAAATGGAAAATTCACCCCAAGGCTTTCTCTCTCTCCCTCTCTCATGCTAAAGTCATTTATAAGGGCTGAAGAGATTGGAAGTAAGCAATTAGAAAATGTACTTTGTCCTAAGAAGGAATGTCATAATGCAAACCATGTTTAGTTGAAATCCTAGAAAAATAGACTTGGCGAAGGTTGTTGAGTAAATTTATTGAAGTTTAGGGTGAAACCTAGATGAAGAAATAAATGCATGGTGAATTGAATATCTTGTAAAAGTCTGTCTTTTGAGGAGGCCTGGGTTAGGAAATCATCTACGTAAGAATATATGTGGATACCCTGGAGACTACACAATGTTATAACAGGGCTATACATTTGTGAATACCTTTGGGGTTATAGAAAGATCAAAGGGTAAGACATAAAATTGAAAACAAAATCCTAAAGCTCACAGTCTTAAGATTCATCTGTGATCTGGATGAATAGGAATATGAAAATAAGCATCTTTCAGGTCCAGGATAAACAGAAAGGCTTCAGGATCACAGGCAGAATACTTTGAAGAGATAACATCTTGAATTTTGGAATTCTTAAAAAAGGTATTCAGGTTTCATTAATCCAAAATGGGACTCCATATGCCCTCTTTTCCTGGCACAATGAATAGTCTCAAATAAAACCTTTGCACTTTTTAGAGATGAGGGACTGGTTCTTTGGTTCTCTAATGGTACAGATCTTCTAACATTTGCAAAACCAGCTGTTCTTCATTTGGAGGAACCTGAGGAATCCTTGAAGAGGATATCTCCAATAGGATAGTACCTTTTTTCAGGGGAGACCAGAAGTGGTATTTATGCTACTAGGGGAAATTTGGCCAGGGCATTTGGAAATTTCTCTTACGTTTTTCAAGAGGTACTATGGGATCTTTTACATCCACCTGAGCTGCCATCAATTCAAGCAGAGGGGGCCTCAGTTTAATGTCTCATCTGAAGTACAGCTCATTCAGGAGTGCAGTAGCCCCCTTATGCTGCACTGCAGTTTCAGCAATCCATCTTGCCAGTATGGGAATAGAACCCTCAGCCTATTGCATCAAAGGCAAGTGTGCCACTGAAATGACTTACCACTGGCTTCAAAATGTGTTTAAGGATCTGGTCTACTGAGTGATGTAATAGACTGCCATCCTGTTAAGTACTGGTTCTTTCCCTTACACCTGTTGAATAATGTAAGAGACTCCTTGGAAACTCTGAATATAATAAGGTAGGTAATCAAAAATGAAGGAATGCATAAATGTATGAATAAATGACTAGACGAATGACTGAATGAATGAATGAATGAATGAAGTCAAGACAATGTCACCATTATCTGAACTTGAATGATTATATGAGTATCACAGCTCAAATACATAAAAGGAACACAAGTATTTGTTAGTAGCTGCGGTGGCTTAATGTCTATGGTTAATAAAATGAGCAGCTATAATGTAATTAGGAAATGAAGATAAGAAAAATTGCATTTGACATTACATTCTGCATAATTTGTTAGCTTCTGTGTCTGTTTGCATGTGTACATGTGTGTATGTGTATGGGTGTGTGTGTGTGTGTGTGTGTGTGTGTGTGTGTGTGTGTGTATGTATGTGTGTGTATGTGTGTGCGTGCTAAACATAGCTCTCAACTGTCTAGATTTTTGCAGAATGTCCTGATTTTTGCCTCAGATATTTTGTCTGTTCTTCATAAAATTTGTGGCTAATCACTGAAAATTGGAGTCACTAAATAATAAAATATATTTGAATTTCAGACTTCAAATCCTTCAGAAAAAGCATGCTAATACAAATCCTGTTATTCTATCAATTCTGTAAGGGCAATATATAAAATCTGATCTTATTTTGGGGCCTTTGTCCCCCCCCCCCATTATTTTAGGCTTTGTCCAGATTTCTTGCTCTAAGAGGTTGAGAGGTATGGTGCTAAATGGTGTGAATACTTAACTCTGTATGTCTGGTTGCGCATGTGCACCTTCATGTGCATATGTGTGTACAGATGCATCTACCTGTGTGTGTCTCTGTGAATTGTGGTAGGAACTGGCAGTCATCATCAGGCTGTAAAACAGAATGTTTGTGAAGTTAGTTACATCTGAGATGTTAAAAATAAGCAGTTATATTAGTAAGCTTGCTTCATTACTTAAAACCACATCGTTTAAATAAAATATGTGGTCAGAACCAGGGAAAAAAGAATAATATAGCTGTAAGTGAAAAAAGTCAAACTACTGTAATTTGCCTATGCCTGAACTGCACAGAGCCCAATGCCAAGCATGCAGAAGAATGGTTTGATGCACCCCTTGCAAACCTGATTTGGAAAACAATGTTTGAATGCCTTCAGAAAGGATTAGTCTGTTTGACCTACTGGTCAAACCACATACTATCAGAGGTTCACTTTAATGTTTTTGTGTAACATCTAAATAGTATGTTTAATATTTTTCATAAACTGCAGTGTGAAATGAAGACACTGCCAGTCTGTCTTCATCCTGTATACAAAGGAGCTGGGCTAAGTCCTTACTTAGACCTTTAGCTAGTGGAATTGCAGGTCTGCAACATTCAGAATACGATATCACAGTTATTACCACCTGCTAAAAATGCAATTTGCTTACTGAACATCTGAAGTCAACATAAAAAGGATATGCATACAAAAATATATCTCCATCAGGTTTGGTAGAGTTACCGAGTTACTTACTATGACTAAAATGTAAGGAAAATGGGTCAGCTTTAAAAAAAAAAGTTTAAGCCTGGGACAATGCATTACTCCAAAGTTATAAATACAAATGAAGAAAAACACTCGGACCACAAAATCAACTACATACAGAGTTGGTTAAACTTTTTGATAGACATGAGTGCAAGTATTTAAACCTTTTAATTAAAGATTATATGGCACAAACCGAGCTTTTGAAAAATGAAATATCTACACTTGACAACTCTATATGGACAGACAAAGATTTTGAGAGATACAGATTTGAGTTTATGCGCATTTTTTCAAGTAATGATAGTGCGCTGACCAAAATAAAGGAAAATAAAGTTAAGAAATTAAACCGGGAACATTTGGCATATGCCAAAGGTAATGCCTATACTTTACCACGTCCCAATGATTTAAATACTGTAACTGGTGAAAACGACAGGGGTTTACTACTCAGTAATTCACAGCTAAGCTTGGATAATGTGGAGGAAGATGATGTTGTTTCCATTGTTGATTCCCCGACTGAGATCCCTGTTATCAGAAAAAGTGAACACCTTAATAATAGAGGCAACACGAACAGTGCCAACAATGGTTGCATGAATGGGGGTTCCTCTCATGTTTTTTCCAAGGGCAAGAATGGGGACAAAGGTGGTCAAGTGAATCGTACAGTGCAACAGCAAAGGTGGAAGAAAAAAACATCGAACAAATGGAGGAGATAAGCCCTAACATGGACATGACTGATATACCTATTGTTAATGTGAAGGAACCTGTTGTAATTTTAGCTAATAGCACCAATGATTTTAAAATATATAATTATTCCACCTATGCGCCCTCTACCTTACAGATTGAAGTTTTGGCAAAGGGATGTACCTTTGTTCCTTCTTCTAGGGGGGATTTGGCCAGTACATTGATTGATTTAAAATTATACACTAGGAAGCTAAACCTACATGCCCTATTTGGGAATAATTCTAGTATGGTGAAAGAATTTAGGATTGCTAGTGTGTTTAACCCTTCATTACACCCATCCATTTCATTGTTTGAAAAGGGTTGTTCTAATGATATTAGGGCAAACTTTAATAATAAGGCCCCCTTTAGGACTCAGGATTTGAATCTCTCTAAGGAAGAGAATGATGCACTCAAATCCTTGAAATTTGCTAATATCCGAATTATTAAACCAGATAAAGGGGGTGGATTGGTTTTCATGAATAATGACACATATAATGATAAAATGAAAACCCTCCTTTTAGGTGAAGCTTATACCAAAGTTTCTAAGAATGAACTGAATGGGGCATATCAGCGTTTTAATGGGTTCATCAATGACCTCTTTATTGATGGCAGTATTGATGTTGATACCTATAACTATCTTTGTATCAGCTACCCAATGACCCCTGTGATTTTTGGACTGCCTAAAATACATAAGGATCTTAGTAATCCTCCCTTCCGTCCTATTGTTGACTGTAGGCAGTCCATAACCTATGGTTGTGCTAAAATTGTAGATAGCAAATTGAAAATGGCCATTAGTAATGAATCACAGATATGTAAGGATTCCTGTGCCTTTTTGGAAAACATCAATAAGCTCACCTTTTCTGAAGAGTACAATTTTCTCACGATAGATGTACGTGACTTATATACTGTGATACCCCATCATATCGGGTGTGAATGGGTGAGAGATTTTTTGTTGGAGAAGCATGTTGATGGTGCTAATATTGATTTGATTCTATACTTATTAGAATTGGTGCTTAAAAATAATTATTTTATATTTGATCAGGAATTTTACCTCCAAAAAACGGGTGTAGCCATGGGTTCCCCATGTGGGGGCACCTTTGCCAATACTGTTATGGCATTCTGGGAGAAACAATTTTTATTTAAAAATGTGGAATTCCAACAGAAGGCAGTTTGGTACACCCGCTTCTTGGATCATATCTTTATTCTTTGGAAAGGAGATCAACTTTCAGCTGATTTGTTCATCCAGGATATAACGAAATACACTGAATTTTTGAAATTTACCTGGGAATTCCAAACTGAAAGAATATCTTACTTAGATGTTAGTTTAATTAAGGATATTCCTAATCAAAGGTTTATTTCATGAATTTATAGGAAACCCACGTATTCTAACACATTCCTGCATTTCACTAGCTGCCACCCTCAATCCCAGAAAAGGGCAGTTGTTAAGGGGCAATTAGTTCGGGTGGCAAGAATGGTTTCCCTAGAATCTGATTTTCTAGAGGAAGGTGATACATTAAAAGAAATGTTCATGAAACATGGGTATTCTAGGGTATTGTTGGATGAATTAATAGAGGAGGTTCATCGGAAAAGGCTGAACGGTTGATTTACCCCACTTTTGAATGTAACAGAATTGAGTGAAACATCAGTTTTGGATTTGGAGTTAGATAATTCCAACATGGATTTTGGAATTCATATATCATTTAACCCTGTTGAAATGAATACCTTTTCGAGGGTTGGAGCTGTCTAAATTTTTGCAGAATGTCCAGATTTTTGCCTCAAATATTTTGTCTGTTCTTCATAAAATTTGTGGCTAATCACTGAAAATTGAAGTCACTAAATAATAAAATACATTTGAATTTCAGACTTCAAATCCTTCAGAAAAAGCATGCTAACGCAAATCCTGTTATTCTATCAACTCTGTAAGGGCAATATATAAAATCTGATCTTATTTTGGGGCCTTTGTCCCCCCATTATTTTAGGCTTTGTCCAGATTTCTTGCTCTAAGAGGTTGAGAGGTATGGTGCTAAAGGGTGTGAATACTTAACTCTGTGTATGTCTGGTTGTGCATGTGCACATTCGTGTGCATATGTGTGTACAGAAACCTCTGCCTGTGTGTGCCTCTGTGAATTGTGGTATGGACTGGCAGTCATCATCAGGCTGTAAAACAGAATGTTTATGAAGTTAGTTACATCTGAAATGTTAAAAATGAGCAGTTATAGTAGTAAGCTTGCTTCATTACTTAAAACTGCATTGTTTAAATAAAATATGTGGTCAAAACCTGGGAAAAAATAATAATATAGCTGTAAGTATTCAAACTACTATCATTTGCCTATGCCTGAACTGCACACAGCCCAATACCAAGCATGCAGAAGAATAGTTTGATGCACCCCTTACAAACTCGATTTGGAAAACAATGTTTGAATGCCTTCAGAAAGGATTAGTCTGTTTGACCTACTGGTCAAACCACATACTATCAGAGGTTCACTTTAATGTTTTTGTGTAACATCTAAATAGTATGTTTAATATTTTTCATAAACTGCAGTGTGAAATGAAGACACTGCCAGTCTGTCTTCATCCTGTATACAAAGGAGCTGGGCTAAGTCCTTACTTAGACCTTTAGCTAGTGGAATTGCAGGTCTACAACATTCTGAATACGATATTACAGTACCACCTGCTAAAAATGCAATTTGCTTACTGAAGATCTGAAGTCAACATAAAAAGGATATGCATACAAAAATATATCTTCATCAAGTTTGGTAGAGTTACTAAGTTGCTTACTATGACTAAAATGTAAGGAAAATGGGTCAGTTTTAAAAAAAGTTTAAGCCTGGGACAATGCATTAATCCAAAGTTGAACAGATTGGTGATTCCAAAATAAGATGAAGTATTAAATGAAAAACAAAACACTCACAAACACACAACACACGCACACACACACACACACACACACACACACACACACACACACACACACACACACACACACACACACACACACACACACACAAGCACACTAATATTGTTTGCAGACTACTTGTGATTACACAAAACTCTGCCCATCACAGTAACCATATTAAAAGATATAAAGCACTGGTGAAAGTCTGATGAAACGTTTTTTAACATGAAAGCACTCACTGTGTTTATCTGGATCAATTAAATCGTTAGTGTGTTCGAATATCTGCTGTGGTGTTGCCTCCTTTGTGTGTTTTTTGGAAATTTCGTTTTGCTTCTAAGGGGCACCTTATCCAGGACTGTTGTGTTTTTTATTCATAGACTGGTGAAAAACTAACATCTGAAATAGCATTTGTAGCTAGTTAGAGAATACCCCTGGAAAAATATATTTCCATTATTAATAGCAACTACCCTGTAGACAAATATGCTGATAGCATGGAAGATTGCACCAACTACTGCATGGCATGTAGCAAGGAAGTGCTCTGTTAGGCAATGCCTGCTGCTGCTGTTTGACCAGCTCTCCTGCTGACTGGTTATTGGTAGATATGAAATGGTCAGGAAGCAGGTGTTAGCTGTGTGCCATTTGCATGCACAAGTCCATGCAGTTAATGGAGAACCTGTTCCACTGCAAAGATTTGCCTATTGCTGGGCATTCTTAAAAATGGGATATTCTACAATCAATTGGGTGGTATATAAGTGTGTTCCAGATTGCTGCCTTTTGCATTGTGAACAAATTATTCCTGGCTGTCATGAGTCAGGAGGCTGGGAACTACATGAAATTCCGAGCAAAATCAGCCATGCCACATGTAGCCATGGAAGAGTTCTGTAAGGTCATGTATCTCTCCCATTTACTTGTTTCCTTCTATTACAAACATCACATTCAAATCATCCACTGTGAAAAAAGACTGAAACTAGAAGTAGTGACATTCAATTAATTTCCAGGCCATATGTGCAACAGGTAGAATGATCCTGTACTTCAAAGCATCATTAGCTAGGATAGGAATTCAAGTTTTGAGTTTAACTGGAGACCGTGGCTACCCTCTAGAGTCTGGGATAAGAACACCTACACCATCATAAATCATAAAGAGGAAGCCTATAACACATCGCATGGGGTGATCAGGCATGTGACTGTGTATAAGGTGTGCTGGAGTCCACTGCAGGTATCTGGACTCATCCAGGGTACTCTGTAATAGACACTTGAGAAAACACCTCAGATGGCCACCATATGATAACAAAGTATTATGGCCTGTCAATCCAAGGTGTGTGAGGCTTTTTTCAAGAATATAAAAGTCTAACTTTAAATGTATAACTTCTTCCTATAAACAGACAGTAGATTTATACTGTGACTGCATAAGTTCCGCTACCTGAGCCTGCTTATGATATTTTTACTATCTGTTTATTACAATTTACAAGCTAGAGTGCTTAACAGTATTTCAGGTTATTCCATCCATTTCTTTAGATGACTTTCTGGTTGTATTTCTAATGCCATATTTGGACTAATAAAGCACACATGCTAGTTTTAAAAGCTATACATCATACAGAGAAGCAACCTTTATGAATACTATGATCGGCCCAATAGTCATATGTTTTTTACTGAACAGTATCAAAATAAAAGTCAAAAATGTAAGTATCTATTCTAACATTTTTTCTTAAAACATCTGCTTGCTTTTTGAAAGTTGTAATAATTAATAAATTGTCAAGAATAACCCTGGTGGTAATTTTTATCTCCAGACACTGTTCCTTTGTGATACAAAAAAACAGTAATCCAATCAAACTGTCTTCTGAAATTTAAATAAAAATGGTATATCCTGAGCTTTAAATGTATAGCAGTTTCCATTGATCAGTTAGACCACTTATATAGATATATAAAAAGCCTGCAACAGAGCTCTGTCAACTTTATTTCCATTTTTTTGTACATATGAACATTAAAATCACCAGCAATTGTTAAGAGTTCCCTGTCCTAGGCTATTTATCGATCTTTGGAGCTTAGATTAAAACAGTTAAAATATGTTGTGAAATGTGTGTAAATTGATTTAATAATAAAAAAATTCTTTGAAACAACTTAACCAGGAAAATTCTATCCTTATAACCTTGAGCTTGAAACAAACAGTAATAATCATTTTATGAACAGTAATGGCAACTCCAATTGATTTAAGATCACTTGGATTACATAACCCCTATGGAAATGTTTGTTCTGTAACAGAGAATGTTTATTTGAAGCCAGATGTAGTTCCTGTAAAATAACATGTGAGGGTTAACAAACTTTAAATACTTTATCAAATGCTTTTCTTAATGAGGTGGTTAATTCCATTTAAATTAAGAGATGTTACATTCATGAACATCTGTAAGTAAACCTTTAAATATACAGGAAGATCCCTCCCACAGTTTCCATAACTGAGATATTGCATAAATTGTAATACAGAACTCTAAGGGAAACAGAACATTTTGAAAGTTTCTTTAAGAAGAAAAAGCAAAACAAGAATGTCAAGAAAAGCACAAAACAAAAATATTGTCCATCTTGTTAATCCAATGTACATAAACATCCTCTAGGACAGAATGCATTGATCTAGGTTAGGGCTCCTAAACTTGTAAGAGGTTTCATTGGGTCCTTCTGAGAAGGGAATGATAAATCAAGCCCTTATGGAGTGCTTTCAGTGTAACAAGGTACTGAAACCCTGAAATGCTCAGTGTACAGTAAGAGTAGACGGGCTGTATTCAAGAACATTCCTACCACATTTTCTGTGTTTTATAGTCTTTCAGACAGATTACGCTAAGTGTACATATAGTCTGCACTTTGTGCTAACCTTTACGAATCCCCCTTGATATTTAAGGCTGAAAAAAAACAGTAGGAAAACTAAAATCTGCAAGAAGAAGCTTTTCAATGTTGCCAAATGAAGATGCAATCTACAATGTTGTTTCAGCCTCTGTCCACACATTGGTCACATCATATGCCCATTGATCAGTTAGTTACTACAGCTTCTTTTGGCAATACTAGTACCATGTATATAAACAATGCTGTCCATTTTAGAAATACAAATACAATGAAAAGCCACTGCCACATTATTTCTCAGATAATATTCAGTAAACAATATGAGCCATTGCCAGGTGATGTCAGGCATAGCATTTTTTGTGATGACCCATTTATCACTTGTTCATGCGTCTATTCTCTACTTCCAATATGCACCAAATTTTGGAAGGCACTGCATAATGTATATGTCATGCTTTTATTAATGTTTACGGTAGCTGGGAGTCAGGATTAATTTGAAAAAAATTGTGATCGCCACTATAATATGTCAACACAAATTTCCAGTTTGGAAAATAGGGAATTGGTATGGCAAATTAAATATAACTGAATGTCACACATCCCCATGTTTAAATTACCATACTTCCATGATAAATATGTTAAAACTGAGATATACTAAAGTGTAGGTAGTTTTAGTATCGAGTATTATCTTTATGTAGTTTTTGGAGTCCAACTATTTTTAATGATAGAATAAAAAAATTTCTTACACAAATTTACAGAGTAGAAGTTTTTTTTTCCATTTTTTTTAAATATTTATATTCATGGTGTTAGCATTTTAAACATTTTATAGTAGTATTTATTTGTGATTTAAGGTTTAGACGATACAGAATCACAATTATATGTTAATTTTCAATATACATCAGTTGAATCATTGGCTGTTTTTAAATGACCATGTGATTAGGTATCTCTCCTATATAAAGTGACTTGATTTTGATATTTTATATTTTGATGAAATTTCTACTAATATCTGGAGACAAAGGTGCTTATTTTTCATTAAACATGCATTTCCGGAAGCATGGTTTTAGCTTTAATGTCATTTTGGTTCTTAATACATTTACAGTTTGTTTCAATTTTATTTAAAGATCATGATCATACCTTCATCTATGCCCCCCAAATTTCACAAGAGCATATCCTCAAGACACCATCCAGTGCCAAGAACACTGCTTGTGTGTGGCCAGATAACACACTAGGATGTCTACTGGCTAGCCTGAAACAGGACCTGTCAACCCCCCTACAGAAATTAATCAATGTCAGTCTCCAAACAGACTATGTACTGGATGAATAGAGGACCACAATGGTCATCCCACTGCAAGAGGAAGGGGCATCAACTGATAAAGGAAATTATAGTCCCATAGGTCTGATAAGCCTCACCTGTAAGCCTACAGAAATGATCATTACAAAATTAATAAAACACTAGAACCGGAATGTAGCACAGGACACCAAAGGCAAATTAACGTACTTTAATAAGAGCGTTTTCGCCACTGTTAAACAGTAGCTTCCTCAGACGGTTAAAAATAAATAAGGCAAGTGCTTTATAACAGTTAAACACAAAACAAACCTAATGTGATCCTCTACAGAGGCCAGGCTCATCATATTTAACATTTAGTTAAACAATATACCACAAGTAAAGTGGATATTTTACCTGGTTGTCATCCTAAAAAACAAAACATAACATAACATAACAAAAAAAAAAATCCTGCATCCCCCTTATGAATTATGCTAAATAATAACATGTTTATTGTCTAAAATAAAAAAATGCTAAAAAAAAAAAAGAAAAGTCAAAAGAAGATACCTTAAAAAAAATAAAATAGTAACATGGTGTATAACCACCATGTCCCAAAAGTATAAAAGTATAAAATTTAAACATTAAATGCTTTGTTAATTTGTTGTCCAAAAACAACAAAAAAAAAAAAAAAATAACAGTGTATCAGATAACTTTAATCATACAATCAACAAATAAGGGCCAACTTTTATGTTTTAATTACGAAGAAATGTTTAATGCTTCATTTAAAACTGGTGCAAAAGTAAAGGCGTTATTAAAGCAATTGCCTTTCCAACTCTTTTAATGGAGTAATTAGGCTTTGTTTTTACGTTGCTGTTGGTCGTGGTGTCCTGGCCCGCAGTGTTCTTGTTTTTTAGTGTCTGTTTTTTTCTTACTTGTACGTTTTGTCTATTTGTGTGGACCCTGGAGAGCCATCTAATTGGTTGTTATTTGTCCTTGACCCTAATGCTGTGATAAAAACTAATAATAGAATGATTGTAGAGAGGAGGTTGTCGTTTTAATAACCGGTTAGACTTTTACGACAAGATTCCCAATTGACATCCTCTCAAACCAAGCTAGCAACCATTCCTAAGGAGCAGCACTGACACCTGGTTTCTGACACTAACTGAGACAGGTTCTACCCAAGGGGGACAAACCAGGACAACCTTTGGGATGATGTTGTGGTTTACCGTTATGAAGTTACATCTATGCTAACACCAACATGTCATATGCTGAACAACATCTTGACCAGCATCACCATTGACCCAGTATTGATGGGTTTCAACCAAGGATAATAACATAATAGTGGATAATAGGAATAACTCCTCTGGGCTTATTAAATAACTCCTCACTTTTGGGTTGTACTTTTTGCTTAGGCGTTCGCTTTTGCTTTCCGGCTCAAATATGGCTCGTCGGCTTCAAGAACTATAAACACACAATGCAACATCTAAGCTTATCAAGTAATTTGCCTTAACAAATAAAAAAAAAACGTTAAAGAAAAACTACAGCTTAATATCATACTTCAGCTTGTGTGTATCATGAATGTTGTTGTTTTCAAGGGTTAAAAGTTCGTTCAAGGGGCCTTCTTTCTTTGAAAGCCGGGCTTTTGAAATCAACAATCTGGGCTGCTACAACAACAGGGTCTTGAACTGTTGGACAGATAACTCACTATGGGACGAACATACTTGATTTTTATTAACTGAAACTGGTGCCTTTATTGATATTAATTATGATATCAAGTTTTTTTATTAGAAAGTTTTAATATGAGAGAATTTTTGTTAGGTTTAAGTATGACTTGGTTAAAAAAGAGTGAACAAAAATAAGAAACTAATTAGGATGCTTAATGTGCAAACGCTTCAAAACTAACCTACCCTAATTTGTTCAAAAAGAAAAGGACTTCTTCCACTGAAATTGAAAAGGAAATTGGAAATCATGAATACAAATCTTCCAAAACTGACTTCAGACAACAAGAAATGATGAAGGAGATGGGATGATTCCCAAATAGTAGGTCATAAAGGAGGGAAGAAATAAAAAGTTAAAGATAAGGTTAACTATAAAGAAGGAACAATAAAGGGATAAACCAAAAAGAAGGAACTATCTATAGAAACTTGGAATGGCACAAACACAACAAGGAACTATAGAATCAAAAACCTACACTACAATTCCACAAATAGAATAAAAAATAAAAAAAAAAAAAACTGTTTATAACTTTATTTATAACTTTTCAAGCTGTTTAAATTAAAGACATTAACTTTTTGAATATGGTTACTTTAGTTTGGACCTTTGTGAAATAAGATCGAAATGTTGACTGAATTTAAGTTTTTGTATTTTTTGTTAACCTTAAAACTTAAAATTAATTAAAGGTCTTCTTAGAACACCTTTTAATGTCTTTTTGTGTTTTTTATTGCCTTAAACCCCACCTTTTTGCACCCATTTTGCGTTTAACTTTTTCTTTAAGCCTTTTAGAAATTTGAATGGGTATTTAAAAATTTTTAACTTTAGTACATTTTCATAAAAAGTAAGAAAAAAAGAAAAAATTGTCCTGATTTCCATTATGAATCAAAAAGTACAAAGGTGGGTTTTGTTTTATCAAATTAAAGACTACCATCAAAGAATGTATGAGGGTTTGAATCCCTGCCCTCTGAACCATCTTCTAAAAATGTTTTCAGGGGAATAATATAACATAAAATGTATCAGACTTTAAATGTTTGGTTTATTGAGGGATAAATAAATCTTGACAATGAATATTTTATTTTTTGTTACCATCCCATTCCCCAAAGTCCTTCAAGATTTAAAAAATTCATAAAACCACCTTATTCTAAACTTTATGGATGGCAAATTACCAAAAACGCTTGTTTTACCTTTGTTCTATTCTTGTGAACATGGGTTTAGTTAAATCACACAATTTACTGTACCTTATTTTGACTTCATCTTGGGAAATTATCTTCCTGTTTAACCTTTGTTATCCTCACCTTTTATGACTTTTTACCATCGATGTATGTACATTTTACAATAACCAATAGCTTTGTTCAGGAATGGGTTGAGTTAATTTTACTTCAAATAAATGCCTTGAAGGATCACAATTGAATAGTTACTATTTTGCTGGACATCATCTTATCTTAAAAATTTCATAATTACTAGTACTATGTACCTACAGAAAATCTTTATGCTTTTGGGCTTTTCACTAGTGTACTCTTAGTAAAACAAAAGGTTAATAAGCAAATGAGCGTTCTCTTCTTAATTTTACATACATTTATTTAAGTAATTTAATATCTTTTAATGAGACGTGTTGGATGACATCTTTAACTTAGAAATGTTAAACTAATCTTACTGTCTCTCTTCTTGGAGGAGATGAATGAGTCATGCACTTTTAAATTTTCTTTTAGCGAAATTTTCTTTTTTGATGTCATTACTACAAACATTTTTAAATAATGGCAAATTTGAGCTACTATTGGAATGACATTGCTTTTTCAATTTTTTGCAATTTCAGCTTTCAAAAAAATTTAACAAAAATTCGAGGTCTAAGGTAACAACTTTTCATACTTTCGCGTGTCATAATACATCTAAGGCCCTTTGAACAAATTGTTCACCTCCCAAATTGTTTTTTTTCTAAGGGTTTTGATATTACATTGTTTATACAATAGATGAGGAAAAAAGTTCATTGAACCATTGATTAATTTTATAAACCATACTAAGATTCTTCATAATTTAAACACCCACAGATTCTTGACTTGGTTGACTTATCTGCTGGGCTTCATTCTTTGGTTGAGTTATTCAAATGCATCGATAAGATCCACACAATTTTTGACTTATGGTAATGCAAAACTCTCTTTTTTTTAATGTAATCAAAATGTACACAGCCATTTTATTTAATTTTAATAATGTTACAGTAAATTTTACAAATTTGCTAATTCTTTAATCATAAAAGTTCATCATATTTATAAATTAAAGGAAAAGATCCTCAATTTTTTTTAAACTTAGGAAACACAAAATTAAATGGGTACTAGGCAAACTACCTTAAATAAAATTATAGAAAACCAATGTAGATACATATTTGTTGGGAGAGGGAACAATACCACCATATGTAAATATAAAATTTTGTCAGAAATTGTGCATATAACTAAAATGTAGACCTAATTTAATTGGTTATAGGTCTGTAGGCATGTTGCTTAGTAAAACAAAAAACCTACTAATGCCCGTAGAACAATTGGATTATGCCATTTAAGCGAAACTAATATTAAAAAGCATAAACATGTCATGGAAAGACTTGGGCATAACTTTCTATTGATAGGAATAAATTTGGTTTGCATAGGAATAAATAAAGGACCCCAACCTTAATTGAAGGAAATCCAACCTTGGAATATTATAAAAAAAAAGCGCCTTAACATTGCTTAGCCCAAATTGAGCATGTAACATTTAAATCTTGTGTATTGACAAACAATTTATCAGCTTGCTAATGTTTAAATTTTATACTTTATTATACTTGGACATGGTGGTTATATGACACCATGTTGCTATTTTTATTTTAAGTATCTTTTTAACAAGGTCTTTTTTATTTTATTTATTTTTTTATAATAGATAAATTATTGTTTATTATTATAATGGGGGGGTGCAGGGTTGGGATTTTTTTGTTCTGTTATGTTATAGCTATGTTTTAGTTTTTATATCCTGCGTTTGTTTAACTAAATATTGAATATGAGCCCTCGCCTGTAAATGAATGATGTCATTAGACTGTGTTTTAACTGTTTAGCACTTGATGCCTTATTTTAACCGTTTAACTGGATCTGGCTGTTTAACAGTGTTTTATCGGTCGTCAATTTTCATTACAAAATTAATAATTGAATATATAGGTAACTATAGACACACTTGGCATAATGGTTAAGGACTTTACCTCCAATGTGAAAGGTACAAGGTTTGCTCCTAATCGCCATCCAAAACTTGTAAGGAGTTTGCATGTTCTCCTTGTACCTATTGGGTTTTCCTCCCACCTGCCAAAACCATGCTGTGTGTTTCCATTTCAAACCTACCCAAGAATGGAGGTGTGGGCAGCAGCAGCACAGACTTCAGATGGTGCCTATTGGGGTTGTATAAACCAATCGTTTTTGGGGCCTCAACTGTGGAGTACAGTATCCTCTAGACAGGAGAACACTGATTATAGGTTTTATACTGTGTAAGGGCTAGACACTTGATGGTGTAAAAACTGGCTCTAGGTGATTTGGTAGTATTGAAAATTTCACCCAAAATGGCCATGGGCATTTGCTAGTGATAAGTGGGTTGAGGACCCAACTTAATCTGATCTTCACCAGGAACTCATGCTAACAGTGGAAGGGGTCTTTGTGCCCATATTGACCAGTGTGTGCCCACCACAGAAAGATCTGCAGCACTGAGTCAGAAAGCTACTGGCCATCTGTTGTCCAGTTGTCCAGCTTGGGTTACCTCAGATAGCTCTACTGGGTGAAAACTGAATGAAAAACCAATAAACCTGCCAAACACGAACTAAGGATTGCTACCCTCAATATACGTTCCCTGACAGGATAGGGCATGGAAGTGAATTACATCATTATAAGAAGGAGGACAGCCCCTATATCCAAAAGATAAGATGGAAAGGCAGTGCAGCAAAGCCAACTGGCTTGGTATCCAGAGTTTACTACTCAGGAGGAAGGCAGACTAGAAATAGTGTGTGAATTGTGGTGAGGGTGAGGCTTCAGAAGACAGTGAGGGATGCCATCAGAATTATAGGTTCATAGCTGTGTACTAGGCTAACAGCTCTGGAGCCTATATAAGCCGAGCCCAAGAAGATTCCCTGGCATCATTCTGCCCAAAGTTAGTTCCCAGTGCTCCTGTCAAGAAAGGCCACTGAAGTGATCCCCGGGGTGAACTTCCTATTGCCCATCTACTCTTCAAGATTTCTCTTAAAGAGGGCCAGTGAAGTGCTCTGCTCGTAATGAATGGGAAGTTTGTTCCAGAGGATGGCAAGTCTCTGGGTTAGGAACCTGTCCTACCAGCATGCTCTGTTTATTGTGGTAATGAGGTTTAGGTTCCTGGAGCATGCACACAGAAGGATTGAAATTTCTTTAGGTGTAGCATATCTAGCAGCTCTGGGTCAGACATGGCTTTGTAGGTCAAGCAGAGATCACCTCTAAGTAGGTGATAAGAGACAGAGTATAGCTGGAGTTTGAGTCTGTATAGGGCATGTGTCTAAGGCGTAAGATCCTCTTAGTGAGGTATTTTTGTGGCCTTTCTAGTTGTTGTAGGTGTCTAGTGAGGTACATACAAAATGGGGCATTGCATTATATAATAGAGATTATGACCTCTTTCTTTCTGTATGAGAAACCTTTTGTAATGAGATGTGCCACGCAGAGGGACTTTCTGATTACAGTGGCAATGTGCTTATCAAAGGAGAGGTTTCTGTCAACCTGTGTCCACAGGTCTCTTATCACACCTTTGGTGTTTAGTGGACTACCGCCTATGTGGTAGTTCATGGGCACTGAAATTTTTCCCAAAGGGAAGGACAATGTACTTTTTGGCATTAAGCTTAAGGCTATGGTTCTGGCACCAGTCACTGGTGTCAGTGAAGCCTTTTTGTAGAATGTCTACATCAATTGGAGAATCAATAATGGTTCCCAGTTTGCAATCATCTGTGAACTTGGTCAGCCAGAGTCCCTTTGTGTTAGTTTGAGAGAAGTAGATGCCAAACAGGAGAAGACCTAGGACCGATCCCTGTGGGACACCACTTGTAACTGGTTGGTAGTCAGATTTGGAGTCAGCTACTTTCACAATGTGGGTTCTATCAGTGAGCCAGTTGGCAACCCATCTTATGACATAGGGGTTTATGCCTAGTTTAGTGAGTCTATCTATGATTCCTGAGTGAGAGATGGTGCCGAAGACCTTGGCAAGATCTAGGTAGGCTGCATGAACTACCTTGCCCTCATCCACAGCTCTGGTGACAGACTCGAAGAAGTCTATCAGGCTGAGAAGGCATGATCTGTCTTTTACAAACTCAAACTGGGTGGGGTCCAGTGTTTGGAGATTCTCTATGTCCTTATCTATAATGTCCATGATGATGCACTCCATAGCCTTACATATCAGACTCATCAGACTAATGGGGCAGTAGTTCCCTGGGTCTGTAGTTGCTCACCCTTTGTGGATTGGAATGACTGTAGCAGCGTGCCATTTGGTAGGAATGAAGCCTGAGATGAGACTGTGATTGAACAGAGTACTCAGGTGTGGTGCCAGTTCACTTTGTAATTCATGTAGAACACAGCCGGGGATATTATCAGGTCCCATGGAAGCTGTATTCTTGGCTTTGGCCAGTGCATTTTTTACCTCTGTAGCTGTAATAATAGGGACTTGGCATTCCTCAGGTATTGTGATAGGCACTTTAGGGGGTGAAAGGGGGTAAAGTTTGCACTGAACCTGTCGGCCAATATGTTGGCAATATCAGTTAGTTCTGTATATGTATTGCCATTGTGCAGCTCAGAGCAGATCTGATTATTGCCATGTATATTCTTGACATATCTATAGAATGCCTTGTGGTTGTCTTTATAATCCACAGCAATTTTGTTTTCGTAGCTAGCTTTAGAGGATTTGATGATGGATCTCAGTTTTTTGCTAACAAGGGAGTTTTTCCAGTTTTGGGAATTCACCCTTTTCTGCAACAGTTTTTTCCTTCTGTTGTAAAGCTTGTTTATGGTGGTGGGGGGGGGCACCAGATTGGCTCCCTTTTTTGGAGGAGAGCATCTTGGTTCTGTTTGGTATGGCCCATTCCATGCACTTGTGTATGTGCTCATACAGTGCATTGTTGTATGATTCAGCAGTCATGTACCTATTTTCCATTTGTTTGGGTGTCGTGAAGTTAGCCACCTCTGTTTTAAGAAGCCCAAAACTGGCTTTGGAGAAGTTTTTTTATGGTGGTTTCCTTTAGGGGGAGGTGAGGGTTTGATGGGGATATCCATGGTGATTAGCTTGTGGTCAGATCTGACCAGAGAGGAGTTGATTACTGGTGTAAAGCAAAGGTCGCCCATTTTAGTAATGCCAGGTCAAGGATGTTTCTACCCCTGGTGGGGGTAAGAATGAGTTGGTCCAGGGCACTGGAATTAAGGAATTCTAGAAAACGTTGAGCAAGTGTGTTGGTACATGAGTAATTTTCCCAGTTAATGGAGGGGTAGTTAAAGTCTCCCAGTATAAGGGTATTGGGTTGTACCCTAATATTTTCCAGTGTGTTTAGGAATGTGAAGTGGGAGTCTTGGGACATGGTGGAGGATCTATAGCAGGCCGCAACTTGGATTGCAGTTTTACCCAGTGTTAGTTGTACCTGCAGTATCTCTGATGCGTTATGTTGGGCTACTAGTCTGGAGGTGTGCATATCCTTTATGAATACAGAGACACCACCACCTTTAGTGCTTCGGTCCAGGTTTAGGGGTCGAAAGGTGTGGTATGAATTATAGCCTGGTAGTGCTGGGGTGCTCTCCGGAGCCTTGAACCAGGTCTCGGTTACTGCACAGATGTCGATGTTCTCCATTTTAAGGAGTGCTTTGAGCAAGTGCATTTTGACATTTAGACTTCTAGCATTGAGTAGCATAACCCTCAGATTTAGTTTGCTTGTAGCTGTTATGGTGGTAATTTGTCTTTAGGACATTGCCTAAAAAAGGCACTATAGGGGTGGCAAGAGCCTTGGCCAGTATCCAGAATCCTTGGGATGACAGGTGTAGGCCATTTATGGTGAAGCATTGAGGTCTGTCGATCATGTCATCCCAGGCAGACAGATACTGGATCCCCTTAGAATGACACCATAAACTTAGCCATTTGTTGAAGTCAATAATTTTCTGCTTGTACTTTGGTATCATTCTAGGTGACAGTAGGATGCTAATCTTGCTGAATCATGTGTTAGCCACAATTAGTGACAGACTCATGTAATCAGACTCCAGTGTAAGGATAAGACACTCACTATTCATAATCTCATACTATGCCCCACAGCAGAGTTGTGATAGTGATGAAAAGAGTGCATTCAGACAGCAGTTGCAGGACCTACTAGATAAAGCAGGACAACAGGAACCAGTGCTGATAATGGGTGAACTGAGTGGATATATCAAGACAGACAGAGCATGATTTGAGGACTGCCTAGTTCCACATGGATGGGGCAAAAGGAAAAGGCCATTATAGAATTCTGTGATTGTGGCCAACACATGATTCAGCAAGACAGACAGTCACAAGATCACATACAAGAGTGGCCAGCATAAAACTCTGGTAGACTTTCTTCTAAAAATGAAAGGAAAAGACATTGGGTAGAATCAGCAATTGCAAAGTCATCCCCAGTCAAACAGTAGGCCCACAGCATAAACTACTGATTGCCAAAGTCAGCTGCAAGCTGTGGTCAGGGAAGGCTCTAAGGTCAACAGAAACTAGGCTGAAGACTTGTAAGTTGACTGGCGAAAAATCATAAAAGTTCAAGGAAATACTTATGGTACTAGCACCTCACATAGAAGAGGAAATAGGTGGAGTAGAACAAAGGTAGCACCTCAAAACAGCATGTGTGAGGACTATAGAACAAATATGCCACTGAACCAAGTGTGGAACTAAAGTTACATAAGGAAAGCTGGTGGTGGAATTCAGAAGTCCAGGAAGACAGCAAAAGAAAGAAAGTAGGAAAGAAAGGAGTACAGGAAAAAGTGGAAGATAGAAATGACAAACCAGGCTAAGAATTAATACTGGGTGGTTAATAAAGAGACTAAAAAAGCAGTTGTAATAGTGAAAAACAAGGCATCATAGACAGTCTGCCAGCTTCAGGAAAGATGGAAAGTGACTCCATAGATAGCACAAAGAAACACTATCATGTTGCAAGGCAAATACAGAAAGATAAAGAAGATAGTCTTCAGACACCATTCATAAGGGATGCCAGCACCAACCTGCTCACCAGCTCACAGGAAATGAAAGACAGATGGAAGAAGTACTTTCTGCAGCTTCTGAATGAAGAAAACCCCACAGAAAATGTACTGCCCTGAAGACCGCTTATGATAGAAGAGGATCCAAGCTAGAAGTAAGAACAGCACTAAGGAAAATAAAGTCAGAGAAATGAGCAGGCTTAGATAAGATCAGGGTAGATATGATCAAGATGTTGAGTGAGTTAGGAGAGAAGAGGCTTCTAAAGGTGTGTATAGCAATATGGAGAGAAAGGTGTGTCCCAGGTAACTGGAGAATCAGCATACTAGTACTAGTGTTCAAGAACAAAGGGGTCATTCACAACTGTGAGCAGTGCAGAGGTATCAAACTCCTGTCACACTGCATGAAAGTTCTGGAGAGGTGACGGATGAATGAATATGCAGAGTAGTAGAAAATAAGATGGGAAATATGCAGTTTGGATTCAGATCAGGATGCAGCACAATCGATCCAGTGTTTGCAGTGAGCTGGATAGTTGAGAAGAATCTAGAAATGAGGAAAGGATCCAACTGGGTATTCATAGACTTGGAGAAAGCTTATAACATGGTCCCAAGAAAGCTGATTTAGGAAGTTCATTGAAGGTTCAAAGTCCAAGAAATATTGACAAAATTAGTGCAGGCTATTATGGATAAGAAGCCAATGACAGAAGTATGAACAGTGTTTGGACTCACAGACAGAGCCAGATCATGGTCAAATGGGGCCCTATGTAGGGTAATAAATCAAGGCCCCCACACATACTGCATCCTCCCCACACAGCAGCCCTCTCCCAGCATTTCCAGTTTCCCATTACTTGGCTATTTCTCCCTAGTTACCAGACACTGTTCAAATCTCAGTGTGCGTACTACTTTCTTCTTCTGCAATGATTACAGATATTTTGATTTATTTTAAAACTTTTATTTCAAATTTTATAACAGAAACACTGATAGGCATTTACTAAACAAAACAATACAGTCTCACAATGAAAACAGACAGCATTAATAGTAAACTTCTCTGTCATTGAAACTCATATTCATCAAAATGGACTAAATGAATAAAAAACAAAAACAAAGAACCAAGGTGAGGTTTTGCAGTATTCATCAAAAAGGCATTAAAACCCACATTCAAAGAAAATGCATCTTGTCAGTAGTGGATTAAGTTTACCGTTGGGCTGTTTTCAAACCATAGGCCCCTTGCACACATTTTTAGGACCATGCATACATGCATGTGTTATTTGATTCACATTCCTGATTGTATTAAATTATATCCTTGTATAATACAATACCACTTGTTAGAGTGTGTTTTAAATTTTTAGTTATAAACACTTTTCCAGTAAGCAATGAAACAAAGTGTGCACCAGTAATGACAAATTTGCCTATTTCAGATAACTTCTGTCATTACAATCCAGCAATATCAGTCAATATGCACAAACTCTGCAGAAGTAAAAGTAATTTGAATAACTGCACATTAAAGAAATTTATAACTAATGAAGATATTGCTACTAGCAAACAACTTTAGATTTCAGTGTTTCATCTGCAAATGTAGTGCCTGTTGCCCTTGAAAAATAAATTGCCTATCTGGCATTAAAAAAAATTGGTATGCTGGTAATAGGGAATGGATGGCAAACCAATAAGAGGTTCACAGTTGCAAGAAATCTCATCCAAAAAGAGGACACACACAGGACAGCAGTAACACCCCCCCCCAAAAAAAAGCAACATAGCATCAGCAGTCCATCTACATGGTGTGGGAGTAGAACCCACAGCCTTCTGCATCAAAAGCATAAATGTTACAAATTGTTCTACTAGTACTGTTTTCAAGGTCTTTAGCACAAAACAGTGACAACCATTTGCTAAACAAAATAGTTGCACATTGAAAACAGACAGCATGAGCAACAGTAAACTTCTCTTCCCTTGAAGCTCGCAATTCTTGAAAATACATTGAAGCTCATAATTCCTTGAAAATGCACTGAACCTCACAATTCCTTGAAACTGCACTAAAAGTTATAGTCTGGGTCAGGCTCTTGGCACCTGTAACCAAGGTATAGGGTTTCAGACTGAGTAAATTAACCTGCCAGCCATCTCTAACTAGGCATTTTAGACACTCACACCTTACTGTTCATGCTTCATTCTAATAACCACTAATAGAAGTAGGAATGGTCATGTGTTCATTACATGGACAGAAGAACGGTTGTGTAATTAAATTCCATGAGCAAACATGGAATATGTGTCAACATGTAAAAAAAGCATCAACAGCAGGTGTGCGACATGCTTCGACGCAAGCAACAGCAGGTGCGGACACATGATGGGTGTTCTTAAAGACGAACACCCTTAAAGAAATTTAATTTTTATTTAAATTAAAAAGTAAATATTGTGGCAGCTCCCCTGGCCAGTGGTCCCCCCTCCCAGCCAGCGGAGGGGGTCTTCTATCTAGTAGGTCCTAAGCAACTGCCTAAGTTGCCTAGTGCTGGATCTGGCTTTGCTCGCAAAGATTTTCATAGTGGGAATGAGTGTGCACCAGGTTCAGCTCTGAGCCCACTGTTGTTCATACTGGTGATAGACTACATAAAACAAACAGGTTAGAGGGATAGTTCAATAAAGTTGTTGTATGCAGATGATATGGCATTACAGATATGATGATCAAGAACTTTAGCAAAGAACAGAGGTGTGAAATGCAAAATTTGAGGCACAAGAGATAAAACTGAATACAGACAAGACAGTTGTAATGGCAGCAAATAGTGAAAAAGTGGAAATTAGAAGATAGAAATTGAGATTAGAATGGAAAATACTGGAACAAGTTAACAGCTTCAAGTATCTACAAAGGGTGGCTGAGGAGAAGGGAAGTCTGAATAAATAGGTTAAAGATACAATCAGAGTGGTTGCAGTCAATACGAAAGAAGCTGAAATGTAAGGTGTACAAAATTATGGTGTGACCAGTAATACTGCATGGCACAAAAACCTGGGCAGTGAAGGGAGTGCAGCTGAAGCTAGTGGTGGTGGAGATAAAATGCCTGAGATGGGTAGTAGGATGCACATTGCATGACAGCCAAAGAAATGAGGACATCAGAGCAGAAACATAAGTAGTTCTAATTGCAGAGTAGGTCAAAGGAAACATATTGCTGTGCTTTGGGCACATATGTAGGAAAGCAGAAGACAGTCTGAAGAAGATTTGGGACAGACAGGAATAAGGTAAGAGAAAACAAGGGCATCCTGCAACAAGATAAATGGACTGTATGAGTGACCTGTGACAGTCAGGCATGACTGTCGAAGAAGATAAAAGAGTGGCACTGAATCAACAGAGTTGGGGACAGCTGGTGCAACACCACAACCCCATAAAGACAAGGCATAAAAGACAGTTAATGATGTTGATGAGATAACTTACAAACCCATGATCCAAGCTAGTTCAGTTTTATCAAGGTAAGATCCTGCATATTCATCCTGGTCAACTTCTTTGGGAGGGTTACTGGAGCAATGGATGAGGGGAAATCACTACATACCATATATCTAGATCTTTCTAAGGCATTTGATACTATTCTCATCTCTTGGATTGTTAATACACTCTTCCAGCTAAATGTCAAGCCTTATGTAACTTGGTGGATAGCAAACTGGCCCACAACCAGAGCTCAGGAAATTAGGGGGGGTGGCTCCTTCTCCTCCAAAAGTCTTGTCACCAGTGGTGTACCCAGGGCTGTGTCCTTGGGCCAATACTCTTTGGCATTTACTTGGAGGCCAAAGCCAATGTTAAGGGTTTATGGTTGTCCAGGTTTGCTGATGACTGTAAACTAGATGCAATTATTAACTCATCAGAGGACACCAACATCCTGAAAGAAGGCTTTTCCCAAACAAATAACTGGTGTCAAAACCATGGGCTGAAACAAAATGCCAACAAATATGTAATAGTATCCTTTGACAAGCATGACACCCCCTGCAATTGTCACATTGATTACACACTCCTGAAAATTGTTTCAATAGTTAGGGACCTTGGAACCTATATAGTCCACAAACTGTCCTTCAATCATCATGCATCTACTATTGCATGAAAGCCCTTTTTCATTGTACAGTGTATTAGTACGGAAATGGCTTCCAGGTCCAGGGTTGTGATTATTCTACTGTATTCAGCAATTATTAGGCCAAACTTTGGGTATAATGCCCCCTTTGGCATGTACCCTTTCAAACACCTGACACAGCTTGAATGCCCATATTGTTTTCTTACCATGAACAAAACCAGGTCACTAATCTCAGTATCATACAGGCTGCTGAGGAGTAACCTCTGGCATGCATGTAGAGCCTCAACTGATTCTATTGTCTCAGCTTGACTGAACATCTACAAGTCCAATGGTGGCATAAACGCACACTTAAGAAGTCTTAATCTTCTGCAACATAAATAAAATATATCGGACTGAAATATAATTGAAATATATGTGTAAGAGAGAATTCCACTTCTTTGCAATCATCTTCCTTTCTACATAAAACAAAGTACTTTTCTTACCCTATTCAAACTTAATCTGGACGAATGGATGGGAAACTGCAAATCCATCCCTCCTGAATTCTAACTTCCTGGGTCCTGTCTGTGAACCAACTAACTGGCTATTCACTGGGTGACATAAGGGTTTATTCCTAACTTTGTGAGTTTATCAACAATGCCCAGGTGGGATGTTGTGTGAAATGACTCCGCTAGGTCAAAGTACATAGTATGATCTGTTTCGTCCTCATCAAGTGCTTTGGTGATCTTCTCAAAAAAGTCCACCAAGTTGACTAAGCATGATCTGTCCTTGATAAGACCAAATTGGGTTGGGTCCAATGTCTCGAGATTTGCTATTCTATTATTGATCATTTCCATGATAATTTTTTTCCATGGCTTTGTATATAAGACTAGTGAGACTTATGGGTCTGTAGTTTCCAGGGTCTGTAGATGTCCCACATTGGGCAGAGGGATCATTGCTGCTGTTCTCCATTCCTTTGGCATGAAGCCCATTTGGAGACTGCAGTTACATAGCGATTCCAGAGGGTCTAATAGGTCAGGTTTCATGCTATTTAGAAGGCATCCGGGATATTGTCTGGGCCCATCAATGCAGTGTTCTTGGCCTTTGAGAGAGAGAGAGCATTGAGGACCTTTTCTTGAGTGACAGTAGGGGGAGTTATATTTGATGGTATTTCCTGAGGGAAGGCTGAGGGGGAGAGAGTGTTAAAGTTAGAGTTGAGTTGTCTGCCAGTAAGTTTGCTGTATCTTCTGTCTCAGAAAAGATGGCTCCATTAACAATGAGCTCTGCTCACAATTGTGTATTGTCTTTGAGGTTGCAGACATATTTAAGGAATGCCTTGTGGTTGTCTTTGGCTTGTAAGGCCAAATTTTTCTTAAGTTTGGTTTTCATAGACTTCATTTTTTCCCTTAGTTGTTTGTTTAGCTTGATAAGAGTTACTTTCAATAAACTGTGTCATCAGCTATTTTTGGTGTTATTTGACTTTTTGGATATATTTTTCATTGTGGTTCACATTTAGGGATCTTCCAGCACATTTCTCAGTGGCAGTCCTCAGTGTTTTTTGGTCCTTAACTTGATAAGAGTGCTTTTATCCTGCTGAGTGCTACATCTCCTAATTTTTGCCAGTGATTCAAAGACATGGATCACAGTGATGGCAGGTGGTACACCAAACTCTGTCCTGTTGTATGAGTAGCATACCAGGGTGCATAGTACGAAGTGTTGTAGCATGGGTATGTACATGGTACACAGGGATGTACCATATGCACAGATGCTATACATGGGGGAAGACACTGCATAACATGGAAATACTACATAGCACAGCAGGGTGAAAAGTCAGTTACACATTACTCAGGAACTGTTCCCTAATACATTGTTCTCTACTGTCATGAAACACAGCAATTCGTAAAATATATTTTATTCATTAGACATGACAGCAGAGCTAGGGCCATTACCATATAAACGTTATGGTAGTAAGGGAATCTGGTTCTGTGACAACTCCCATTGTCTGATAATCCGAGACATCACTGCATGGGTAAGGAAGAGTGTGGTTGTGGTAGCAGGTTGTTTGCGACACAGGGGTCTACATGGTCATTAATTTTCTTACTGAATAATAAACTGTTTTAACACTGATGTAGTTGCTTAGCTTCAATGGCTGAACAATATATCACTGTTAAAGGGCATCTGTGCTGTTGTAAGCAGGACTCCATCTGTATGAACTACTAATTTGCTAAGGTGCACAATAGAACCAGCTTCTGTAATACAATTGATATAGTACCTGTGAATGATATAAAATCTAGGGAATGGGGAGGGGGCATTTGCAAGTACACTTCATGCACCCAGTGCTATGACTACATAACTGGGTAAACTTTTATAGAAAGTCTTACCACAATGCATAGCAATATTTATGAATCACACAGGGCTTGGGAATGTAATAGCCCTACTCCAAGGGGCACACTGTTCATGAATCCTGTCCATAATTAATAGCCTTTTTGTTAAGTTTCATATTGCTATATTGATTGACATGTAATGGTAGATCATTGTTGCTACACCTGCTATGTATTTTCTAGAAAATCTTGAAGAATTCTATACCTTTTATTGATATCCAGTTTGCAAACATCACATGTCCCTTGTAGATCTTGCAAAGCCTGCTGTCATATTTCGACTACAGCTGTTTTTCAACATCCTGCTAATGATTTTTTCTTTACACCAAGTTTTTATGCAGACTGCAAATCTCAGGGCTTGATTTATTTAGCTAAGTGTAGAAACTGCACCTCATTTTATGTGGGGAATGCTGAAAGAAAGGATTCTGCAGCATTTAAGTGACATTAGACGTAATAATTTACTTAATGCCTTGGCTAAGCATGTTTCTGCATTACCTGGACATAGCTTTGAATTCATTGTTTTACAACTTGTACATATGAATAAAAGGGGGGGGGGGTGATTTTAATAATAAACTTGAAACTGCAGAGACTAAATGGATAGTTAAGCTGCAGGCAGATAAGCTGCCTGTTATCAATGCATCTGTACCTTTAAAACCCATCCTTAAGAGACACAGTATACATCAGTAATTGAATGGTTTTGCTAATTGGCTGCCTACTGTGTGTTTTTACTATATAATGGTTTTGATTCATTTTAAGTTTGTGGATCTGATGAAGCATACTATGTGTGAAAGTGCTTATCTTTGCCTTTGTAATAAAATTTTAAGAACAGCAGTTCTGGTGGATGCCTGGTTTATCGTTTTTTTTTTTTGTACTTTTATATGTTAGAAAAATATTCCAAAAAGAAGTGTTCCCAGTACACAGGGCTTTGTGATATCTCTTGTAACCTCCCATTGGGTTGTACAAGTAAAACCCCGAAACCTGACTTGTTATATCATGTTAGTTCATAGGTTCATAGGTTCATACTAGGCTATCTGGATGAGAATACTATACCCATTAGTTTGCTGTGCCTCTGTCCCAGTGACACACACAGATGATTCTGGGATTCTGTTCCATAGCCAGTAGTTTACCAAATGAACTACATATGAATTGATATTCAATGCAGTTAATTTGGTAGTTATTCACTTATAAGGAAGAGTTGCAAATGCATTAAGAATATTGAGATAAATAATCTATACTGCCGGTCTTTCATCAAGAGCCTGTTGTTACTACCTAAAGGAAAGCCATGACATTCAGTAGGCAAGACCACTCCTTAACAAATCCATACATTTAATGTATAACAAAAGAGTGTCCTCTTATGTCATTCTAAAGTTCCATTATGGGTCTCTTCATGATTTTCACACATTCTTCCAATCGGACTGATGACTCTAAAACTGTTTGGGCCAGAAGAAAAACTCTCCACACATTTGGGAAATGACAGCACTGCAGCCTCTTGACACATCATAGATGTCTTCACATATAACATTTTGTTTAACATGACTGAGATGGGGTTAATTAGGTTCTCTTTATTTAGAACAGAAAACCATGACATATGTTGGAATCAGCTTTGGTATGTCATTTCCATATATTAACTACAGAAAACCACTAAGTATGTTAGAAACAGCTTTGGTTTATCAGCATTCAGTGCCTCACAGCCTAATATCCCAGCCTCACTATAATGCCATGCCATCTGCTATCAATAAATTGAAATACAAATAACCATTCTAAAAGCATTTGGTAGGGGTGATTTGCCACCTGCATTACAGGATATGGGGACTATGTTCCCACAACCCCGATATCTAATTACTTTTCTTCCAAGGTTACACAATCTCTGGGAAAACGATAATATAACTATCCTCCTTTTTCAAACATAACACCACCTTACATGTAGTATGTTTAACAGATGAAAGGTGCCCAGGCAGAACCCCCCATCAGGGGCGGTAGGGAGGCTTCTTGTGTATTTGAGAGTGTCCTGAAATGCCGAAAGGGCTTGTGGCACAGTAGATGCACAGGTACTAGGCATGGAAAGCTAAAAGTCAAAAACAGACTATTATGTTGACTGGGCCCATAGAACTGGAACTTAAATTTCTAAGTTAATTGTGACAGCAGTTATGTGAAGGATTTTTTCCTTTTGTCTACAGCAGGCTAGCATCTATATTTTTCTTACTGTGATCTTTGCACAGCATATTCCTGAAAGTACATTAGTTTATGTCCAGAAGCTAGTCGATAATTTCATTTTAATATGCTGATAAAATGTTGCATTCACAAATTTTTTGTTTCACTACTCTGATGTAATTAAAGAATATTTTATTATTATTTTTCAACCTTTGAGATCAGGTTGAGTTTACATTGAGTTCTGAAAAAATATGGTAAGAAAAGTGTATTTTAATCTACACTTGTTTTTATAACTAGAATAATTCTTGGAAGTAGTACCCACGTTTTCTGTTTTACATCATTTTAATTTTCTAAGTTCTCCTATGGGCATTTTTGCTGACTTTAACAATGCCTTACTTACTGGTGCTTACTTATAAAAACAGACATTAATAATATTATATAACTTGTTTACTAGACTCTGAGCAGATTTACTTGCATCACTTAGGACAGTATCCTATGCTATTTTTCATAGGTATACTAATTGTTATTGGCTTTGATTTTTCTTTTAGTCTAAACATGATGACATCATGATTTATAGTAGAAAATCAAATTATTCCAGTTGTCTCAATTTGATACTTAAAATATTGCCACCTGTGCATGGAATTTGCACATATTCTTTCATGTCACTTTAATTGACATAGTCAGTTAATTTTGATGCAAATTTATTTGATTTTCAGCAGTTTACATAGCCAGAGTAGTTAAAATGCTCAATAAGGATTATACCTCTCTCCCCCTGTAGACATCATATTGGGTATATATCATAGGACTGCAGGAGTTACAACGCAAATGAGTCATGAGGTCAGTATCCACCCTTCAGTCTTTCCTACCTTTTCAAGGACAGCCAGGCCAGACATACCAAGGGTGATATTATATATACCAATCCAGTTTGCCAGCTCCTTCATAAATGCAGACAATGTGTCACACTGCTTAACTTGGACAAGAAATTGTTCCATATGGGAGGTAGATGCTGTGTGACAAATCTAACCCTCCATCTCGTTGTATTTATTTGTTGAAGTAGATTTACATCTCTGGCCCTAATGTTACTAACTACTGAAATCGCCAATGAGCCAAGGTTAAAACTGCTGATTTATTTAAACGTAAAATGAACCACGCTTTTCATCCTACTCAATTGTAGGACTTCTTCAGAAATACAAAAAATTCATCTGTTACATCCTTTTATAAACTTTGCGCCAAAACTGTATCTCATAGACATCACCTGTTTCTTAAAGTGAGATACATTAAATAACAATGTTGCTGAACATTCATAAATGCGATAAATTGTTTTAAAAAATCATTATTCAAATAATGTTATTTAAAACAATCAATGTTTAAAACTCATTATTAAATAAATCATTGTTAAAAAATCATCATTATTATTAAAAACTTCAGCCCCATTGTCACTATAAATTCTGCAGCATCAAATTCATTTCGAAACATAACATCAAGTCCATTCAATTATATACATATTTGCTCAAAACATTATACTTTCAAAACCTACGAAATAAATATTCAAATATAAAATATACAATTTATATTAATTAAATCCTGATAAAACATCTATTGAAACTATCTAAGATATATATATATATATATATATATATATATATATATATATATATATATATATATATATATATATAAACATATATATATATATATATATATATATATATATATGTATATAAAACATATCTTCTTTTAAATACATACTGTTTGTGCAAGATGCCACGCACCTTTTGGCTTAAATTTTGTCCTACATACCCAATATATCATGAATACAACCTTAGATACCCCAGGATAATATATGATAATACTTAGATATAAGTATATGTGTATTTTTCATTTTTAAAAATATTTTTTGTGAATATACATATGAATGTTACAAGTGTTCTTTTAACTTGAATTATCACCTTTCTAAACTTTTAAGTTTTAATAAACACATTATAGAGCATTTGTCATTCAAACCTGGGTACATGTATGCATTAAGTTTTATCCGCCATAACAATTCTGCTTTCTCTAATAATAAACTTGAAGGACCCCCTCTTACATCCTGGATGCCTTGAGAAATTATTTTAAATTTGAAATTATGTTCAGGGAAAGAAATTATATGCCTAGCTAGAGCATTTTCTACTTTTTGCTGAGTAATACTTCTCAGATGTTCTGATACTCTGTCTCTAAATCTATGGTCAGTTTTTCCTATATAAAAGGACGGGCATGCTTGACAAATTGCCACATAAACCACCCCTTTAGTGTTGCAGTTAAATCTGCCTTTTGTGATGATTCTACATCCATTTATATCAATATTACTACCTAAAACCATCAAATGACAGTAAGAGCAACTTCCACATTGTGTCATTCCTGTGTTTTTCAGAAAAGGAGTTTTGTGCCTTTGTAATATTTCTTTAAAACTGTTTCCTTTTCTCCATATTAATTTAGGCAGAAAATTGAACTTTGACCCCAAACTAACATCATCTTTTAGTAAGGACCCATTTTTTATTATGATTTCCCTTATCTGACCGTAATCCGAAGAGAAATTCATAATGCATGCCAGATTAAAGTCAATGGATCTAACTGGTACTATCGTTGAATCTGGTCTTTCAAGGATGTGGACATTGTTTTGATAATCTATGCTGGTCTTCTGTTGTTGTTGTTGTAATATCGGCACATAGAACCCGCTTATTCACTTGGATGTGACTTCTTGTACTATTTCTTCTATTAATTTAATCGTGTAAGCTCTATTGAAAAACATTTTTTTCAAATTCGCACATTCTTCTTGAAATTTCTCATGCATGGTAATCATTCTCTCTGCCCGAACCAATTGACCTTTCAACACAGAACGTTTTTGGTGTAAAGGGTGGGCGCTTGAGAAATGTAAAAAATTGTTCGAATATGTTGGCTTTCTATAAATAGAAGCTTCATATTGTTTTTGCTGTTTGTTCTTCATAAGTTTCACATCCAAGAAAACTGGCCCTAATGATGGTCAGACTGTTTGACTTTTGCAGGTATAAGAGTTCTTGGACTACTGGATCCGTTATGGTCCTGTAAGCAAGGCACAGATCATTCTTAAGAGTCAGTATAATGTTGACTATAGAGATATAGCCTCCAGTCTCTCTTCCTAGCTCAGGTATTTTAAACCTATTATCTTTTTAGTTAAGAACATCTGGAGTCTTAATTGCTTGACATGCTAGCTAAGGTACATCATGTTGTCCTGAATGATGGGTCTAATCCCTGCAGGGTACAAGAAGGTGAGGACTTCTTTGAATCTAGAAGAAATTTTTTGCTATGATCTGTAAAAGGTAAATGGATTCCCTAAACCTTGTTAAAATGTGATGATCAAACATGAGGGAGCTATCCACTCTATTATCCAGGTCTTTCATTACCTTTTCATTTTAGAAGTGGTGTTTTTCAATACTATAAACTAGTAGTAGGAGTTGCTTACTGAATGCAACAATGTTGCACTTTTCAACACTGAGTTTCAGCCAATTGTATGTCTGCTATTGACATGTGTACACTCCTGCTGGAGTGCCTGTATGTGAGTCAAGGACTCTGTGACGACTCCCAGCTTATAACCATCCACAAATGTTAACCAGAGATGATCCTTTGATATATGGAATTCTGAGAAGTAGATGACAAATAGCAGAGATCCCAGCACAGATCCTTGGGGGACACCACTGGTCACATTCATACTATCGGAGGACCCAGGCCTTGATCCAACTGTGTGAGTCCTGTCCCTAAGCTTATATAAATTCCTAAAATATTACATTCAATATGAATGATATTTATTGTTGTGCGACTAGTCTCTAGCCCTGACTGTTTTTTGGGCTTCCAGCTTTTAAGAATTTCTTAACATATATGGAGAATTCACCCCATGAGGCATATCCTGGGCTTTGTGATATTCATTAAGAACCTTTCAACTTGGTTTCACTAAAATGAAATACTAACACCTTCCAACCAGTAAAAGACTTCTAAGTCACCCATTTCATTACTGAGGCTTCTAATGTTTAACAAAATCTACGCTCACCTCAGATTGTGTCACTATATATATACATATATATATATATATATACATATATATATATATATATATATATATATATATATATATATATACACACACATATATATATATATATACACACATATATATATATATATATATATATATATATATATATATATATATATATATATATATATATATATATATATATATATATATATATATATATATATATACACACACACACACACACACACACACACACACACACACACACACACACACGCACACACATGGGATGGCTGGAGTAAGTTGAAATTTGGATGTTTGACAGGTGTATTGTTGACCACATTGGTCAACATATGGAAATGGTCGAAAGCTTTGTGAGATAGTCTCCGAGTTAGGTAGATATGCCGTTTCTTAGGTATTGTGCAATCTAGGAGTTATTAGATATAATAAGCAGGGGGTGTGGGGGATGCAGGGGGCACAACCCCCACCAAAAAAAAAAACAAAAAACTTTTTAACTCTTATTTGCATGTTCCAAGGATTAGCCTCAGAGCATGTGCTGTAGTGTGTCAACAAAAAGCATGTCAACATTTCTGTGGATCAACTAATAATAGTAGATCCAGATAGATGGACTGATAGACAGATAAGATTTTTTTTTTAATTTGAAGAGTTCCTAAATATTATGATGATGGAAACCCTCCTGTTCCCACTGGGGAGAAAGGTCAAGACCATTGGGTAGAAAGCAATCCCTTGGTTTGCACATCTCACTTGAGTATGACAGGCAATGAAACTCCTCTATGTGACATATTGCCCTTAGCCAATGACTAAATACCAATATATTGAAATCTGAAATGTGCAAGAAAGCAAGTAGGATCTTGTTATATTAAAAATCTATGTGGTGTAGTTGGGGCTGGTCAGTACTGAAGAAATGTGTGTACATTGTTTGCAAATTCTGACTATAAATTTGTATTTCTAGCAGCAATTCAGGTGTATAGAGATACATCATTGTGAATCCGCTTTTCCATATTAGTTAGTCTGAAATTTGGAAATGCACAAAAAAATAGGAAAACTCAAAGCTATTTTGTTTACAAACAACACTGGACAGAATGAAATGTTCTCTACTAAATGGACACTATAGACACATAAGTATCTGATTCTGCCTAATGCAGACTGTGTGTGTGTGTGTATGTATATATATATATATATATATATATATATATATATATATATATATATATATATATATATATGATGAGAATTAAATGTTGAAGCAGGAATATGACTCCTTGTGTTGGTCCCTAAAACATTTGGCAATGAAAATAAGAACAAAGATTAAAAAATTGGGGATATCAGATACTTCATGAAATCTCCCACTAATAAAAGAAAAATAAAGTTTATACTTGGGCAACTCACATAACCTTCCTTGCATCCTACTGAAGGCAAGTTAGTGTAGAATTAATAATTAATACCTTAGATCACACAGAAAAACATAAACATTTACCAAACCAGAGTCTTCACCTTTGAAGGCAGCTAATGAGAAATAAGTAAATTAGCCGTTAAGGACATACAAGTGTTCCAGCTACGGGACTTTTGAAGGTCCACTGACTTTTTTATCCTTCACAAGTCTTAACTGAAACATTCAGGCTAATAAAGCCAACCTCCACTAACTGTAGAATTACTTGTTTCACCTTTTTGTGGCTCTGTGATTACAGCATAAATGGATTGTTAGGTAATTTTAAAAAGCACCATGTTCATGACAATAGGGTAACTGATGCATTTGGCAAGCAGTAATTCATACATCTCAGCCTCTGAGCATGAAAAATCTTACTACTGACATTTACAATCCATAGCAGAGGGTCAGAACGTGCAGCACTTTCATATTTGTCTAAGGAGAAGACTTTCAAATACTGAATTTCATACAGTTATTAATAAGGACTCTTTCTATCATCTTACTTCAGCTATTGAATAATGTTTATGCCTTTAAATGGGTCTAACTTTATGAAAAAAAGTAAATCTAAGTGGACCAAGGCTAAATCTAAGGTCAAAAATAATAGCTCTTTGTCTATATCTACTAGGCAAACTAATGTTCACATCCCATCTTTCTGTCATTCTTAATTACTAGCAATCTCATCTTCTCTCTACTTTCTTCACTATATATGTTCTCACTCTTTGCTTCTACTAAATCCTCCATCTGCTTTTACTCCTACAGTGCTCTTTACCTTCTTGTAAATAAGCTAATTGTTTCTTTGCTTCTTACTTTTTGGTAAATGTATGTAACCATGCATCTTTTGTATACTATTGTTTTATTTTGGACCATGTGTCGCCTGCAGGTATTGGAACTTTTCTCCCCTGGCCTCCACTGAAAAGGGGGTTGCATCATCTCATATTGGACTTTCTCAGGAAACAAAAGCTAACAAATAAATAAATAAATACATAAATCATAGCAGTTGCAAGATCTGAGCAGTACAAAATCCAGTGACATGTCTGCAATACTCTTACTCAGTAGGTACACTGTACACACAATAAGAGTTTTCAAAAAGAATAATAACCTAACTGCAGTGCAATATATAGTGCAGTTGATTTAACACAATGTGACTCAGAAAGGGTTATGCACACATAAGTGACAATATGGACATGCCTAGGACAGTACTGCATAGTAAAGCCTTGAAATCACAAACACATAACATACATAGTGTTGCACATCTCTGAAGTGTAATGCACTGCATCATCAGATGAATCCAGGCAGTAAAACTGAGACTTTAATACTTAGACCTCATATTTGACAGTGTTCACTGTTTGAGCCAGTGCAATGCTGTATTATGTCTTTGTCACTGTCTTGGGTCTGCAGATGGTAGCCCTCAGCCATGGATCCTAGGCATATGTGAAATCACCTGCAACACATTACAGGAAGTAGCATTATGTGTAGTCTGCTATCTATGTTCATGAGATCAGACCATCATAGCCTCTAGGGTTGGCACCTACAAACTAGATGACCATGCAGAGAGTCTCCCTGCATGAAATGCTGGTATAGGTCACACAGGCGCCATTGTGGCAATTTTGGGAATTGTCTGGTACACAGCCGCACTGCTCTTTGCACTGTATATGAGCTGGTAGTTGAAGGAATGAATTCCCTTATGACTGATATACTGCATGCCATGTGGAAGAGGCCGGACCTTGATGACACTGTGGGTGCAGAGAGTGCCCCCCCCCCATTCTCCAGGGAAATGGGGACTGTTATAAAATGCTCAAATAATGGTAGATCTTTCCTCTACTGTCCTAGAGAACCAAATATTCTCCTCCACATGCATCAGCAGTACACCTAGGAAATGGTTTACAGCTCACAGTGCTGTGACTTGTGAAACTTTGAGCATGTCCCCAGTTGGGACTGAGAGATCTCCTTTGAAAGAGTAGTTAAAGCTACATATACCCTTGTGTCCATTAGGATAGGCTTTCTATGCACCCTGTTTGATTCCACCTGAGGAAAGTACAAGTCTATTAGCTTCTGTATAATATCTCTGTTTCCATGGTAGTTGCTGATTATGTCCTGGGCACGGAGTTGATATTATGTTTACCACTGACAGGAACTTCTGCAATGTAGAAGGCAGTAGTAGCATGCAACACTGGAGGCATTGACTTCCACAGCAGCAAAGCAGCCACTAACACATGCTGTCCACCTAATGTTGACACAGCTCCTAGCATCTTAGCATGAGTCATACATCTATTCACTAAGAAATTATGGTATATAGATAAGCTGTTTCCGGAGGCTCTTCACGCAAATTGTATACATTTCTAATTCATGCCACCATGGTTGCCATTTTGTCATTTGCACATACAGTTGTTTTCATTATCTTGTTGAACCTACATTTGTATATCATTAGGCAACCATTTCACATGCCTCCACTCATCTAAAATTGCTCACATTTGTCTCCTTACTAAATGACTCAGAACCAATGTACTTTCCTCCTGCACTTCTGTTTTACTTCAAATACATTTCAAGAAACACTAGATTCTGTAGTTTTAGCTAATCTCACTCTTGCTCTCTCTCTCTCTCTCTCTCTTTTCCTGTGTTTCTCACCCCCTCTTATCTTTGGTGCTAGACATGCTTATGGCAAATGCCTCTAACCCATCTCTTTATGAGGAAGCATTTTTTTTTAAATAACAAAACAGTTGATGAAAAAGTAAAGGGCAGTATAAACTACTCCATGGTTCAGACATTCAGTTGAAGCTATTAAGTTTGCAAATAAAGTAATTTTAAAGAAGGGAGAACTAGTGTCTGAAGGGGGAAAAGTCCCCATTCTCTTTCAAAATCATACTACAAAACTAGATTGTGGTGAGTCCGGCAAAACACCTGTTTATAAAGTCCTATTTTATTTGGCCATTTGATGAAAAAGACATAGGAAGGTTTCACAGCAAGAGGTTCTCAGGTTGGATGCCTTCTGTGTGGAATCTGCATGTCCTCCCTGCATTGATCTGTTTTTTTCTCCATGCACTTTGGTTTCTTCCAACCTCCCAAAGATATGTAGTAGGTAGAATGGCATCTCAGAACTGCATCTTGGTATGCATACAGAAAAAAGGCCTACAATCTACTTCTTTTTCCTACTTGCTTAGTAAACTCTGCAGTAGTAGTTCACAGGGTTGCAACAGAAGTCAAATGTAACTTAGAAGAAAGAATGAAGGAAGGAAGGAAGAACAGGATGGGGAGGGGGCTGCCACAGGCACAATCTTCTATAGAATATAAAAAAGATTGAAAAATGAATAATTGTTCTTTTTCAGAGGTAACAATGTTAGTAGGTGGGTAAATAATAACTTGTTGCTGCCTTTAAAGAAAATTGTATGACAGTTTACAAGCTGTCATTAAGAAATTATGATTGGCTATTGTCAGTAGGAGGATTACCAAATGGGTGCCCAAGGGGCCAAACTCCCTCATTACAGCTCTGAAATAAGCAAAGATTAATGGAGGAGAAGTTTCTTCATGTACTTAGTTATAATAATTTAGCATTAAGTTATACAAGTTATACAATGATAGTAAAAAAATAATTTGATATTCAATAAAGTATGCTGCCTATCATTAGCGGACCAGAGTTCCGCTGTGGCGACCCCTAACCGGGAAAAGCCTAAAGACACAACAACATTCAATAAAGTATGCCAGGTGACCCCTCTTTTCAGTGATAAAAGTCACCCAGCAACATAACATCCTGACTGACAATATTAGTCTGAAATTCATAACAAAATCATAATTGGTTGAATTAGTAATACAAGTAGCTACTACAGGATTTCATCAATACCGGAACTTTTGGTCTTATTTCCTATTCCTTATGGAACAAATGGACCAGTCAGTACTCTTGTCCTTGGTCATAGTAAATGCAAGAAGCCCACACCTAATAAAGAGCCTTAGTCCTCCTCTATGCAGTTGCCAACATTTCACATGTGTAATGCTGATGAGTTTGATCCATAGCACAGGATCAAGCCAGGCCACAGAGATGACAGAAGCTGAAGTCTCTCACATTTTGACAGTGGCATGTCAAGTTCTGCTGCAGGGTTTCAGTTTACCTGAAATTAAATCTATATGCCTTTTTGATGTTCAAAGCTCATCTGTATTTAACAGTGACAATGTACGAAATGGTGCATTTGGCTGCCCAACTATTACTCTTCTTATATCTAACACAATTCACAACAAGCATTTTTTTATTTATTTACTTTTTTGAAAATCACTAGTACTATCGCAGCACTGAATTTTTTGGTGTAACAAATTGACTGAAGGAAAAAAAAAACAATAAAAAAATCCTCAACAAATAATTAACCAGTATGGCAGTATGTATGTTTTACGGTGTGCTAGAAAATGACTTTGCATGAAGAATGACGTCCTGGGCAGGTAGTCAAAACATATCCAAGCCCTCTACAGCCTACACAATTTGTGTTCTGCAAAAGATAGATTCTTACTTGTTGCCAGAGACAAGATCATTTCTCTAAGAAAGGCAGGTGACTGTGATCTACAAGGTCATTTTAGAAGAGGTAGCAACAGAGCAAAAGGTTTTGCTTCATTGAAAATTATGTTGGCTATAAATCAAATTAATTTATTTTCATGGGCCCGTGTATCTTGAGTTGATTTCAGTGGGTATTCCTTTGTAATGCAAAGACATGAACCATTGCCACAATGACTCTCTCAAAGCTAGATTTACTATGAATGGCACACACCATAATGAACATCATTAGAGGCCTACTATGGTGTTACCATTAGCAATGACAGAAGCATGCTGTTTGCAGCAGAATTGGAACATCAGAATATCCATACATCAGTGACATTCATGATGAGTAACTCATGCAGATGTTTTAACTCATTTACATTTGCCTCCAATGCCTGTCATATGCAACAATTACAGTTCATGCAGTCTATTCCCCAACATAACACCCTCCTCCCAACACTGCAGAAAGTAACAAAATAAGTCATACCACTTCTGAGGGATGTCGAATGTCAGTAGCCAGCTCCAGCTGTTGGGACCTGCAGCTTCTATGACAAATCAGTACCTGCGGATGATCTGCAAACTACCACAGATACCGATGGTCTGGTGGATCAGACAATAAAGGGAGTGACCTTCTTGCTGAAAACGATTGGCCTAGGTGGCAACTACATAAGCTTTTTTGTGAAGTCCCCCACCTTCTTCCACATAAAGTCTACAGACTCCACTTTACACTGTAATACTGCTGCCTCTTAATATAATGTTTACAATGTTTATAGATTTAAATATTTTACTTGCAAAATAATTACCAAATAAATGCAAGTGAGGGATTCACACTCCTTTATTTATCACTCTTTGGTAGTGGTTAATGGGCGTGCCTTAGTTGAGGGTTGGGCGTAGGGCTGGCAACTCGACACCATAAAAACCAACTGCCAATCATTAGCGGACTGGAGTTCCACTGTGGCGACCCCTAACCAGGAAAAGCCAAAAGACAAACAACAACAACAACTTAGGCCCTTAACTAACACAGTAAACTACCAAGCACTATAACTTTCTCTAATATGCAGCCCAACCAGATGCTCGGGGGGGTGCTGGTGAATCCTTTAGAGTACTTTGTTTGTCCCAAATACAAAGTACTAAAAGAATGTGGCCAATAACAGCCATTACTTTACATTTTTCTTATTTCAAAAGTTTACCATTTCAAAATAAATGTTTATTTTTTGGAAGAACATCCATTACAACTGTCATAATAATCAATGTAGTATTCATTTCTAGAATACGGCAAAAACTGCACAAATCGCACATGAAAAATAAAATTAAAATAAAAAATATCCATGCCGCACTGAAAAGATAAAATACTCATTTTATTAAACACTGAGATGGTTATTACAGTCATTCTAAGCATACATCTTGCATTGTACAAAATTAACGGGGTTCATGTTTGACCCTGATATCCAGTCTCAGTCTGTATAAAGTTTGCATGTTCTCCACTTTGATTTTTCTGGTGCTCTACTTTCCTTCTAAACACATGCTGATTAACTGATTTCTCTTAAAAGTATCCACATATACTGCATTTACTTTTGCTTTTGTACCATAGGCCATGGATGGAAATGGTCCCTTATGACCAGTTCACTTACCTGGTCAACAAATGAATACATTAAAAAATCCATTTCTGTGTTTACTCCATTCATTTTCACTTTCTGTCTAAACATAGCATGGATTTTGCTTTGATTGCAGTTTTAATTTCTTTTAGCACACTAGTTTGCATCCTGTGTCATTCCTCATTGCTTGGGACAGATGATTCAGGTTTCATTTCTATATGTTATATATGCTATAGGTATGATCATTGATGATGTGACACCCCAGCCCCATGTTCAAAATGTGGAAAAGAGGGTTGATGCTGATGCTGATAACTTCTGTACATTATCAATATACTGTACCCTACTGATGAACATGGTAAGATTATGCCTGCAAAATCTGTTCCTTCTAAACAACAAGCTCTTTAATTAAGAAAAAAAAGTGGCACCCTGTGTGGCAGTGGCTGCTTTGGATCCCTACAGAAAAGTGCACTATTTGTCTTATTTTTCTTCAGAAACAGCACAAAAAAACAGATTTAAGGGCAAGAAATGACAGTATGATAAAAGTACAGTTGTGTACACTTACCATAAATGTAGATGTTCGAGTGTATTCATTGTTGCAGTCATCACATTTGGGTTATCTACTTGCAGTAGCCCTCAGTCGGCCTGATTAACAAAGTCTTGGGTCCTGCATCAGTTGCTGTCCCTTCTTCCATGAGGTCAGGTCGTCAGGGGTATAAAACATGCAGCCAATGCCATTACATCAGTTTTTCTTGCCCCAGATGTCAGGTGCCCCTGTAATGGGAAGTCATAAAATCTATAATTATACAAGGTTATACTTCCAACAAAAAAGCAAATACACCAAAAAGCTTTTGAGCATAGTAAAGGAGAGTAGAGGTATAGCTAAAAAAGGTAAGGGGGCTGGAGGGAGGGTAACCAGGACTGCAATAGTGAATACACTCAAACATCTACATTTAAGGTAAGTGTATACAACTGTACTATGTTCTTTGTGTTTCACTGTTGCAGTCATCACATTTGGGTAGATTCCCAAAGCTAAGGATGGGAGGAGGAATTTAGATAGCATTAGGACCAGCTACAAGGCCCTGCAAGACTGCAGTGGCAAAGCCAGCTCTGGATTTAGAGAAAATTGGCCGATGGTAATGCTTGGTGAAAGTATGTACAGAACTCCAGGTAGCAGCTTCTAGGATGTCCCTGATAGGGACACCTCTGAGAAAGGCTGTAGAGGTAGATGCAGCCCTGATTGAGTGGGGTCTGATCCCCTGTAGGATATGTTTTCCATGGTGCTTGTAGCAGAAATTAATGCAATGGCCTATCCATTTGGAAATGGTTTGTTTTGAAATAGCCTTCTCCTCTGCCCCTGCAGCAAATGCCACCAGCAGTTGTTCAGATTTCCTTTGAGGTTTAGTCCTGTCCAAGTAGAATCTAAGTTGTCTGTGCACATCTAATGAGTGCAGTATCCATCCCCCTTTGTTCTGTGGATTAGGAAAGAAGGTTGGAAAATTAATGGACTGATTAAGGGCCACACTGGATACCACCTTGGGCATGAAGGAGGGATTGGTCCTGAGGGACACCCTGTCCGCATGAAAGATGATGAAAGGCTTCACTGCCATAAGAGCCTGTAATTCAGATACCCTTCTTGCTGAAGTAACTGCTAAAAGGAAAGCTGTTTTCCAAGAAAGGAATTTTAAGTCTGCAGTAGCAGCTGGCTCGAAAGGGGGAAGAGTGAGTTTCTCCAATACAAAATTAAGATCCCAGGCTGGAGTTGGAGCTCTTCTGGGTGGTTGTAAGTTTTTGGCCCCTCTGAGGAACTGCTTGAGCAGTGGATGAGAGAAGAGGGGAGATTCTGTGTTATAATGAGCTGAAATGACTGAGGCATGAATTTTGATGGAGGAGAAGGACATGCCCTTGTGAAGCATCTCAGTTAAGTATTGCAAAATCTGAGGTAAATTGGGCACTGCTGTGCCCATCCCTTGAGAATGGTTCCAGGCACAGAATATTTTCCATTTTTCAGCATAAGATTTTCTAGTACTAGGCCTCCTTGCCTCTAAAATGATATCCATCACTGGTTTACTGACGGATAGTAAAGAAAAGATCAGGTAATTAGCCAGGCTGCTAGGTTCAGGGTTTGCAGCTGATGGTGCAGAATCTGGTTCTCCTGCTGAGACAATAGGGTAGGAGTCTGAGGCAGGTGCCATGGGGCCAACAGTGACACGCTGCGCAAGAGGGGGTACCAATGTTGGTGTGGCCAGTCTAGTGCAATCAAAATCATCATTGGTTTGTCTTGTTTGATCTTTAGTAGTACTTTGGAGAGCAGAGGCAGAGGAGGAAAGGCATAAACTTTCAGCTTAAGGACAGAGCATCCATTTTCCAAGCTTGTTTGTGGGGAGTCCTTGTGCAAAATTTGTCCAATTGATAGTTCTGGGGGAGGCAAACAGGTCTATATCTGGGCTCCCCCATTTGCTTGTCAACATGTTGAAAATCCTTGGTTCCAGTTTCCACTCATGTGGGTCCATGAGGTTTCTACTTAGTTCATCTGCCAGTGTATTTAGTTTTCCTGGCAGGAATTGAGCTTATAGATGCACTTGGTAGCTCAGGGCTGTGTTCAGTGGCGTTGTCCATCTTTACCATTAATTGTCCTGGACGAATGTGGTCTTTGAAGGCTGTCAGAGCATTCTGTACAGCTAACATTTCTTTTTGATTGATATGCAGGTGCATTTGACTTGACTTCCATTTGCCCTGAATGCACTTCCCTGCCAGGTGAGCCCCCCCATGCATAGTCTGATGCGTCTGTTGTTAGGGTTTGGGCAGCAGGAGGTAGTGTGAATGGTAATCCCTTGTTTTGGTGACAGGCCTCTGCCCACTAAAGGATCTCTAGGCGTAGGCAAGGTATGATAGGAATCCTTGCTTCTAGATCCTGAGAATGTTGACACCATAGGCTTTTTAGATACCATTGTAGTTTCCTCATATGCAGTCTTGCATATAGAATTAGAAGAATGCAGGAGGCCATGAACCCCAAGGCTTGTAGAATTTGCCTTGCAGATAGCAGGGTTTTTGTGGCCACTTGTTTGAAGTAGGTTGTCAAATGAATTTGTTTCTCTGGCATAAGGAAAGCTATCTGGGAAGTTGTATTCAAGCTTGCTCCCAGGAATATAATTTGTTGACAGGGTACCAGGTGTGATTTCTTTTCGTTTATGGTGTACCCCAGACAAATTAGCACCCTTTGTACAAATGCCAGATGATTCAAAAGTATGTTCTGGCATTCTGCCTGAATTAGACAATCGCCCAGGTATGGGTATATTTGGATATTTCTTTGCCTGCAAAATGAAATGACTGGAGCTAGGCATTTTGTGAATACCCTGGGTGCAGTAGATAAGCCAAAGGGCAGTGCAGAAAACTGATAGTGCATGTAGCCTGCTTTGAAGCATATGTATCTTCTGCAAGATTCCCTGATCAGGATGTGCAGGTATGCTTTTTTTAAATCTAGTGTTGCCAACCAGGTGTCTTTGCCTAGCATAGGGAGCAACTGGTGAAGAGTCAGCATCTTGAATTTTGGAATCACCTAAAAGGTGTTTAGATTAGACAGGTCCAGGATAGGACGCCATGAATTGTCTTTTCTGGGTACCAGGAAAAGTCTCGAGTAGAAACCTTGTCCCTTTTCCTCTTCTGGTACCAATTGAATAGCCCCCATGCTTAAGAGAGAAAGTACTTGCTTTTGGGCCTCTGCCCACTGATTTGGGGGGAGATCTGGTCACCCGCTTGGTGTTGGTAATGTGTGGAAGTGAAATCTGTATCCCTGGGACACTATTTAAAACCCATTTGTCCTGGGTAATGAGTTCCCAGTTCTTTGCATGAAGAGCAATCTTTCCCCCCAAAGGGGCAGTCAGTTGAGAAGTGCTTGGCAGTTTTAAAAAAAAATCATTGAGACAGGTTACCATGGGAGGAGTTTTACTACCCCCAGATTTGGAAGTGGAGGCCCCTCACTGCTTAGTCCTGTGCATACCCTGGGACTGAAGCCTGGGAACTCTGCTGGATCTGGGTTTGGACTGAGAAGGTCTGGAAGAGGCAGGAAAGGACCAATTCTTGGAAGGCCAATGCCTACTAAACCTTGGAGGTTGTACTTGTAAAAAATCTTTAACAGTTTGCATAGATTTAGCTTTTTCCTCCATCTTTTTAAGAATTTCTTCTGCCTTGTTGCCAAACAGGCGGTCCTGGTTTAAGGGAGCATCCAGTAATTTCTCTTTAACATGATCTGGCAAGGATTGCTCCTTAAGCCAAGCATGCCTTCTAAGTACAAATCCAGTTACAGCAGCCCAGCAAGATGCCTCTAGTGAATCAAAACCACATTGCAAAGTATGTTTGCCAACTTGTTCAGCTGAATGCAGTAAATTATGTAAATCCTTATTTTCAGCACAATCAGAAATCAACATCATTTTCTGTTTAAGTAATCCAATAATATGCTGCTGATACTTTAACATATGAAACTGTCAGTTTAAGGCCCGAATGGCCAAAGCTGCAGAAGTGTATACCTTCTTACCCCATCTATCCAGCGCCCTGGAGTCTCTATCAGAGGGGGTAGGGTTTTTGGCAGTAGTAGCTTTAATGCCCTTGGGTCCCTGTGAAATGGTCTCAGGATCCACAGTAGGATTTTCAAAATGGAACTTATGAGAGTCGGGGACCCTGTAATATCTATCAGGTTTTCTGGGAGCAGGAGGTAAAGAGTCAGGGGCCAAGTTAGATTCCGAAAAGACATCATCAACAATGTCTAGTACAGGAGGTATGGTTAAAGGCCTGTGCTGGGGCAGGAGTAAGAAATCCCTAAGCCTCTTTTTAGAATCAGAGAAATTCTGACTTTCCCAACAAAAATGCTCCCTGAGGGTTTGCAAAGTTTCACCAAAAGAAAAATCCTCTGGGGGGGATGAAGAGGGAATAGAGTCCTCAGCATCAGAATCCTCATGGGCAGATAAGGGTAAATCCTGGTCATCAGAGGAAACAGAAAATTCAGAATGCTGGTCAGAAGTATCATAAGCAAACTCAGTCCTAGGTCTCTTAGAGGGGCAAAGCTGGCTTCCCCTGATTAAAGTAATAAGGTCTTTAGACGTTCTTATCATTTGTTTTTTAGGCATAGAAGCCTGGCCATGCAGTCTGGGCATCAGTTTTCTAGGCATGGTTCGAGTTTTAGACCTTGAAGAAGAAGATAACGTTGGTTTAATATGCAAGTCAGTAGGCCTGAATACACCCTCAGAAGCCGGTGCCTGCACAATGGCTCAGGACTCATCCCAGGTAGAGACATCCACAAGTTCCACAGGTGAAGCATCTCACGGCATACCGGACTCAGAATGGGTCTCAATAGAGGCCTGTGAATCTGAATTAGTGGGTATCAGGGGCTGTGAAAGCACCTCACTGAGTACTGGCGAACTGGCGACTGGCTTAGGAGAAGCGTCGTCGGCAGCTTTGGACCTCGGCAGCCTGTCTCTATCTTTGCTTTTTTCAGAATGTCGGTAGTCGGATGGCTTACCAAAGACATATCAGGATAATCGAACTGAGCACCAAAATATTTAGAAGAGTAAATATACCGATGACGGATAGGTCATGGTTTAAATAAGGCACAAAACCGACAGAGAGGCATGCCGTGGTCAGGGTCTAGGCAAGGAATACAGTACAAATGAAAATCTTTATGAGGTATTTGCTTTCCACAAGTAATGCAATTATTTACTTTTACTGACATTGGTTTAGAGCAAGAAAAAGTTTCCACAATGGGTTACTTAGCTTTTAGTTGAAGACTTCGGTTCTGAAACTTGAAAACAAAAATTTCAGGAGTCGGACGACTGGCACTTGCGAACTGCTTCTGCTTCGGGCACTGCACGGCAAGAAAGACTGATGTAATGGCTTTGGCTGCATGTTTTATACCCCTGACGACCTGATATCAAGGAAGAAGGGACAGCAACCGACGCAGGACCCAAGACTTTGTTAATCAGGCAGACTGAGGGCTACTGCAAGCAGATAACCCAAATGTGAAGACTGCAACAGTGAAACACGAAGAACATCTACAATGCTGAGAATCTTCTAGAAATCCAATCTCATATCTCGGTGTACTGCATGTTTCATAAACTGCTAGCAGAAAGTTCTGTAAACTCAAACACACTCATGGAACTCCTGCAGCTTGGAATCTTACTGGAACATTGAAAAAACTGCAGAAAACGGTCAAACCTGTCTAACCAGTTGACAGACATGGGAAGCACATTAAAAGGGAAAGATGTGAAAGGTCATGAAAGAGGGGGTCTAGAGCAGGAATTAAGGCCAGACTGAAGTGAAATCCACACAGCCTGCACTTCCTTTCATGCTGCTGGCAAATGTACGCTCACTGGAGAGCAAGATGAACTATTTAAGGATGGATCTTTCACACAATCTAAGGTGAGAAATAGTTGTTTACTTGTGTTCACTGAAACTTAGCTGACCTCCAGTGCAAATGACAGTACAATATATGTGGAGGGGATGTCATTATTTTGTGCTGACAGAAATCGGTCTCTATGTGGCAAATCTCGTGGCAGGGGTGTTTGTGTGTATATCAACAATGGCTGGTGTACAAACTGTGAAATAATTGCCTCTGACTGCTCAGAGAACATTGAGTTCATCTCACTAAAATGCAGACCCTTCTACTTGTCCACGGAATTCAATGGAGTGAGCTTAACAGCTGTTTATATCCGCCCTTGTGCTAATACCAACATGGCATTGAACATTCTGTATCTGTCAATAAATGACCTCCAGAATAAGAACTCTGAGCTTCCTCATATAACTGCAGGTGATTTCATTCAAGCTGACTCGAAATCTGTATTACCCCATTACCATCAACGTGAACTTTGCAACAGGAAGAGCACTCTGGATAAGGTCTGCACAAACATAAAACTGGCCTACAAAGCAGTACCTTATCTACATCTGGGCAACTCAGACCATCTGGCCATCATGCTGCTTCCAGCATAGACACCACTGCTGAAAGAGGCACACCAACTGCCAAACAAGTAAGGATATGGCCTGAGGGAGCAGTCTTGGCACTACAGGACTGCTTCGAATGTATAAACTGGTCAGTGTTTAGAGATGCAGCTGTAAAGAACCACCATACTGACCTGGAGGAGTATACAGAATCTGCAATGGCCTATATTTCAAAATGTGTTGATGATGTAACAGTCATCAAATGTATCACCATGCGTGCTGATCACAAACTCTGGCTATCTGGTGAAGTATATGAGCTCCTAAAGGCATGAAATGCTGCATTTAAATCAAAAGACAAGGATGCCCTAAGAATGACCAGAGCAAATCTAAGTAGAGGTATAAAGGAGGCTAAGAGAAACTATGGATGTAAAATTCAGGGACACTTCTCTGACCAAAGGAACTCCAGACATCTCTGGCAAGGCAATCAAGCCATAACCGACTACAGACCTGTATCGTCCCCATGTGATGACAACACAGAATTTTCTGAACAAACTAAAACACGTACTTCAGCAGATTTGATATGGACAACAACACTGTGCCAAATAAGCTCCCTGTTGAACTGGGTGAGGAGGTGCTATGTCTATGAACATCTGATGTTATGAAGACCCTGAAGTATGTAATCCCAAGGAAAGCAGCTGGTCCTGATAATATTATGGGAAAGGTTCTAAGAGACTGTGCTACCCACCTCTCAACTGTACTAGCAGATATATTCAACACATCCCTGCAACTAATCATTGTACCCAGTTGCTTCAAAAATACGACAATCATTCCCTTACCCAAAAAATGCCAACCGATAAGCCTAAATGATTACTGACCAGTTGCTCTTACTTCAACAGTAATGAAGTGTTTTGAGCAGTTGATCAAGAACCATATCTCTTCAAGCCTAACTGCAACACTGGATACATTACAGTTTGCAGATCTAACCACTGCACAGCTCATGCAATAGCTATAGCACTTTTTGAATCCTTGGCACATCTAGAGAACAAGAATTGATATGTCAGAATACTGTTCATTGATTTTAGTTCCACCTTTAAAAGTATCATCCCCCAGAATCTGATATCAAAGCTGATCCAGCTGGACATCAACATCCCCCTATGTAACTGGATACTGGACTTTCTCATAAACAGACCCCAAAAAGTATGTGTGAGAAATAACAGTTCAGTCAATTTTACACTGAGCATGGATGTCCCTCAGGGCTGTGTTCTCTGTGGTTCATCTGGTTGGCACATGACGGCATGGCCAAACATGAATCCAACAAAATCAATTTTCTGGATGGTACCACTGTCGTAGGTCTTGTCAGAAATGGTGAGGAAACAGCTTACAGAAATGAAGTCGAGCATCTGATAGGTTGGTGCGACAGCAACAATCTGGTCTTAAATCTAAGCAAGACCAAAAACTTAATAGTGGACTACAGGATGAATCATGAGATACAGCAACCTCTGGAAATGAATGGAGTGGCAGTGGAAAGAGTCAAAAACACCACGTTCCTGTGGGTGCATATCTCCGATGACCTATCCTAGTGAACTCATATTAGCCACACAGTGAAGATGGCGCAACAAAGTCTGCATTTCCTATGGGAACTGAGGAAGGCAAACCTGTCTCAGTCCATCCTCAAAGCCTTCTACAAGGGCACCATCGAGAGCATCCTCTCAAATAACATCATAGTTTGGTATGGTAACTGCAAAACATCTGACCACAAGGCACTCCTGATGGTAATGAGGGCAGAGGAAAAAATCATTGGTTCCTCACTCCCATCCATGGATGATCTGCATAAGACTCGGTATGTGGGAAGGGCTAGGATGATAATCAATGATCCCACTCACCCTGCCCATGGCATGTACTTCCACCTTTCCTTGGGCAGGCGGAACCGCAGCTTACAATGCAGAACATCTAGACTGAACAGGAGCTTCTTCTCTCTATCCATAAGGCTGCTGAACTTGAATGCCAGGCATGACAGCGAATAATTAGATCAATATGCCACATGCTACGAAGTATCATCTATAGTAATCACTCTGGCAAATTGCTTCAATAACTTGTACAGTTAGCCTGATTTCTTATGCTATTACTTCCTGAATGTGCAGTAGTCAGGAATGAGTCACCACTCCATACATGTGCAATATGAACATATATATCATACTACAACTGATGAAGTGCAATATTCTAAGCAATCACAATGTGAAGTCATAGTCTTGCAATACCTACTAGTATTATAGGTTCATAGGTTCATAGGTTGGTACTGGGCTATCTGCCCGAAGGCATATATTAGCCCAGCCACGTTGTGCAGTATTCACCGCCCCTTTAGTAGTTCCCTAGACCCTTGTACTAGCAGCTAGTACACTTGGCCCCTATCTAGTAGTGCTGTTGGTGTGAACCCCGGTGTGAACTTTCTGTTACCCATCCACTCATCAAGGTTCCTCTTGAAGAGTGATAGTGAGGGGCTCTATCTTATGTAGATTGGGACCCTGTTCCATAGTAAGGGAAGTCTCTGCGAAGGGAATCTTTCCCTCCAGCATGTTCTATTCATTGTTGTGTTGAGGTTTACATCCCTAGAGCATGTAGCTCGAGTAGATTTGGTTTTGCTAAGATGGAGCATGTTCAACAATTCTGGGTTGGACATGGCTCTGTATGTTAGACAGAGATTGCCTCTGAGAAAGCGGTATGCAACAGAGAACAGTCTTAGCTTTTTCAATCGTGCTGCATAGGGCAACTGTTTGAGGCCAGTAATCCTCTTGGTTAGGTACCTTTGTGGTCTCTCCAGCTGCTGGAGATGTCTAGCCAGGTACATTCCAATTGGTGCATTGTACTCAATAATGGGTCTGATGAGGGAAGAGTAGAGGGGCACCATTATATCCTTAGATCTTGATGCGAACCCTTTCATGATCAAATGGGTCACATAGAAGGATTTTCTAACCACTTTGGCAACATGGTTATCAAAGGAAAGCTGACCATCTACTCGGGTCCCTAGATCCCTTATTTCTTCTTCAGATTTCAGGGGATTACCTCCTATGTTGTAGTTTGCGGGTACTCTGTTTTTTCCAAAGGGGATTACTACACATTTTTTTGCATTTAGCTTGAGACCATGGCTTTGACACCATGCATCAGTCTCATTTAGGCCCTTCTGGAGGATCTCCATGTCGGCCGGAGACTATTATAGCACCCAGTTTGCAGTCATCTGCAAACTTAGTCAGCCACAGCCCTTCCGTGCTTGCCTGTACTTCTGAGAAGTATATGCCAAACAGGAGGGGCCCCAGGACAGAGCCCTGAGGCACACCACTTGTTACTGGTCTGGATTCAGACATAGATCCCGCTACTCTTACTTTATGGGAACTGCCTGACAGCCAGTTTGCGATCCATCTTGTGACGTAAGGGTTTATGCCCAGGCTGGTGAGCTTATCAATAATACCTGAATGGGGAATGGTGTCAAATACTTTAGCAAGGTCAAGGTAAGCCATGTGTACCATATTAGCCCAGCCACGTTGTGCAGTATTCACCGCCCCTTTAGTAGTTCCCTAGACCCTTGTACTAGCAGCTAGTACACTTTATCTATAGCCTGAGTAACTGTCTCAAAGAAATCCACCAGGTTCAGGAGGCATGATCTGCCCTTGACGAAGCCGAACTGTGTGGGGCCCAGCGACTGTAGGTTCCCAATCTCTCCATTTATGAGTTCCATTATGATTCGCTCCATAGCCTTACAGATCAGACTGGTCAGGCTTATTGGTCAGTAGTTCCTAGGGTCAGTTGTGGCCCCACCCTTGTATAGTGGGACCACCATTGCCGTGTGCCATTCTATGGGCACATATCCTGTGGAGAGGCTGAGACTGAACAGGGTATTAAGATGCGGGGTTAATTCCTTTTGGAGCTCGCATATGACACAGCCTGGGATACCATCTGGTCCCATGGAGGCAGTGTTTTTAGCTTTAGATAGAGCCTTGTTAACCAACGTATCAGTAATAATTGGACTTGCACAATCCCCTAGAATGGTAATAGGCCCTGTAGGTGGTGAGGGGGGGGGGGGGATTTGCGCTGAACCTGTCAGCCAAAATGTTGGCAATATCAGTGGTGTCAGTGTATTTTGTTCCATTTTGTACTAGCTCAGAACAGACCTGAGCGTTGCCATTTAGGTTTTTGATGTAGCCATAGAAGGCCTTATGGTCATCCTTGGCATCCTTGGCAACTTTCTTTTCAAAATTAGCTTTAGTTGACTTGATGAGGACCCTCAATTTCTTACTAATGCTGATCAGGGATGATTTTTCTACTTGAGATTTGGCCTTTTTTTGTATAAGTCTCCTTTTATTGTAAAGTTTGCTTATGGCCGGGGTCCACCAGACTGGTTTCTTCTTGCTTGAGGAAGGAGTCTTGGTTTTATTTGGGATAGCACGGTCCATGCAATCCTGAAGATGCATATAGAGTGCCTTGGTGTAGGATTCCGCATCCTGGATATCATTATACTGTCTAATGTCTTCCTGTCCAATTGTGGTTATTTATTGTGTTGTTAATATTTTAATTATTACTGTCATTCAAACTTAATGTTCATTTTTATGTATTGCACAGGGACCAAAGCAATGTAATTTTGTCCAGCTTGCATTGTTGAGTATATCTGATTGACAATAACATTTATTTTGACTTTGACTAAAGATGGTTGAGGACCTAACTACATGGGTATTATTATTAAATATAACTGACCATGGTATGAAGAAGTTATACAAATATTTTTTTTTGCATCTATGTCAATGAAATGTTGTATTTTGTTACATTGAAAGTACAATCCTCCTTGTATTATCCCATTACAAATATTGCGGAATATATATTAATAAAATACTGTGGATGACTAGTATAGACAATATATATATTTATATCTGCATCCTTTTTGTCATTCCATCATCTTTGTTTCTTCCTGTGGTCCAAGGAATAATGTTGGAGCATGCACAAAGACGTGTCAACATTTTTTCAATGCTAATGTGCTGATGTTAGCGATGTTGATGTATCATCAATCTCACAACTGCCAGTATACCCATAAATATATGGGCCTACTTCAGAATATCAAAGTCACATTTAAGCAAATTCCATTTTGAGATGACAATATCAAATCTTCACTTACGCGAAACCGTCAACCAGCAAAAACATTCAGTGGGAAACTAACTACTTGGCCACCACAACATACATACATACAATGAAGGGATTAAAGCCCACCAAACTGGGGGGGGGGGTTGCCTCCTACACTACCCAATGGGGGGGTTGTGCCTCCCCCAACTATATATGTCAACTCCAAGATTGCACTATAGTGGGGAAAAGGGCAAATACCTCCAGGGTGGCCAAGTGGTTAGTTAACCGGTGAATATGTTTGCTGGTTTAAGTTTCATGTAAGTGAGAATTCAATATTGTTGTCTCAGTTAAACAGGATTAGCTGACATGGGACTTCGATATTCTCAGGTAGACCAAAACATAATAGACTCCTCCCCAAGAAGACTGAATGCTGTAATTAAATCAAAAGGTACTTCAACAAAGTATTAGTTTAAGAGTGTGCACACTTATGCAACCAGCTTATTGCACATTTTTTATTTTTTATATTTTTCCCCTAACAGATTTGCTTGTTTTTCAATTGAATTGTACAGGTTATAGGTCACATTAAATGTGGGAAAAGTTTTGAAATGATTGATTGTGGTCTCATTGTTTTATATCACAAAAAACTGGCATTTTAACAGGGGTGTGTAAGCTTTTTATATCCAGTGTGTGTGTGTGTGTGTGTGTGTGTGTATATATGTGTGTGTGTGTGTGTGTATATATGTGTGTGTGTGTGTGTGTGTATATATATATATATATATATATATATATATATATATATATATATATACCTATAAAATATATCTCAGGATAAGGGACTTCCATCCCCAAAGGACTTCTTGAATCTGGCCCACAAGATGTTGATGGACCAACCAATACAGTGTAAGTATCACATGACTATGCAAGCAAAGCAATACTGCATGAAAGACCTAATGTTCACATTAAGAAAGAACATAAGTACATTATGATGTCAGAGAAGTCAGAGTGCTGAGGACTAAATATGAGGTGTGTAACATTTTTTGGCCTTTGGATTTTTTTTTATTATTTGCAAGTGCTCTACTTATTGCATGCCTGTAACTCATTCAAGAGTATACTTTTTTCTCTTCAAATTGTCTCCATCAGTTTGGTCTCCAAACACAAAACTTCTCTTTTTATTCACTAATTACATGGGGAGATAAGAGACACAGCAGTCTGAGAGTTTTCCTCCATGTTTTGTATGAAATACAACAAGATTATTGTGAATGTGCGCATTCCTGTCCACAGCATTTAAGATGTCTGCCACAGAACTTACTACTGGTCTTTTTATGATAAGGGATTGTCACACTGGAATGACCACTCTCACTCCCCCAACAAAGGTAGTTAGCCCTTAGCTGCTCAGTCCTTCCTGACGTTGAGTGTTCTTCCAAACTAATGTATGCTATTCGAAAAGCTGGGTCACCGTATCTCAACAGAATCTACTCCCTCTGCACCATAAGTTCGAGTACATTTTACTACATTTCCCTACAGCCTTCACTGAAAGGCACTGTGTTTACTCCTTGTAGAGTTTGTTCTTCTCTAGCTACACCACAGTATTTTTATGTCATGTTTTTTCATTGAACAATATAAATTTTATGCTCCACACTGACTTTTTAGTTGCATTGTATTTATTCTTTATACCATTTTTTGGTCTGCCTATACCATTATAACTCATCCTGAACAACTACTTTGGTTCAAATTGTACTGTGCCTTGATAACCAGAACTGCTTTAATGTAAAAATATCAGTCCTAACTTGATCTCATATAGCGCACGTGACTGGTGGACCTCACATTGCTCAAGTGGCCATTTAAAATTCATTTCAAGGAATATACTTTAATAAATCCAAACTTAATACCAGTGTTTTAAGCTCAGTCAATTCTAACACTTATTTAACTGCTTGGAGTTTTAAATATCAAGTTGTACTATAAAGGATACAACACAAAAGGAAAACACAGCACTCTATAATTACTTACGTCAAGGTGCCAAAGATTTAACAACTGCATTACTTGAATTGTTTTGATTGTTTCCCTCTTTCCCAAAACATAAACTTGATATATTCATCACAACATTTTCGCTGGCATCTATAGGGATTAACCGTGAAGTTTAAACTATTCATATGTGGAGAAAATATATTAAAACTTATGTGCAGCAGCCAAAAAAAAAATAGGACATAACCACAAAAGACAGAAAACAGGAAACAAAAATAGGTCTTGCTGAGTGATACCTAGCTAGCACATAGTTTCAGTAATCTGCAGAACACTGATAACAGAAATGCAGATATGAGGTTTTGTTGGGTACCCGCTATTATTCACATTATGTAAATACAGTAGATAAAATTATAATTTTTCCTGATAATCTACCACGTATGACCTATCTCATAGCTAAATCAGTAGTAGGTTTCCAAAACGCAGTGCTTGTTAAGTTACATATTTTACAAATTTTAAAAAGTGTGCCCACTGTTTAAATAAAAAATCCTGCTAATGCAAAAAAGCTACACTGATCAATATATTATAGTAACACTTTTACATAAATATACAAAAGTGATTAATTGCAAAAGAAATGCCCTAAAAAATAAATATTTATGGAAATCAGAAACTGTGACAGTAAATAACAGAACAGTATGGAATGCTGACATAAGGAATGTCAACACCACAGACAGTGAAACTAAAGTGCTGGAGCCCATGTTTTCCTCTGGTGTTGCAGTTATGGCACCTTAGGGTTAGTTATAGGCAGGATGCATTTATGCATGAGATTTGTCCTTCATGACACCCTTTGATTTTTAGCATAGTCCTTACTTATTAACCAGTTTTACCCCAGTACAAAAATTCAGACATTTTAGGACTATGAGTTTAAATATATTTTGTGAAAATGTTAAAGAATCTTGCTTTAAACTGAATAAATGAACTATGCTGAAACTATCTGGAAAGTCTTTCTAGACACTCTATTCAGAATACTAATGTAGTAAATTGCAAGACTATCTCACATGTTGTAGCATTCAGAACTTTTGGAACTTGAACCTTGGTCCTTAAGAATTAACCAAAGAAAGTTAAAGGAAGGCAAAATGTTTAAACTGATTATATTTTACCAGATCAAATATGTTTGCACTGCACATAGTTATTTTAAAAACTATAACTTTCTGTTGCTTGCAGATGCTAAGAAAAGAAAATAGCAGATTGAGTAATTTATTTATAATATAGGGCAGAAAACTATTATACCCTGAAATCCATTAGCGAAATGCAGTGCTTGCACCGTCCTCTTATTTCATTTGGCTGTGCAAGTGCAATATAATTACTAAAACAGACTGTCCAGGCGGCACCACTGTCCTTCAAGTTGCCCTTGAGCTATGGAACAAAAGTGGGATTTATTTTGCAAGCATTTATTTATCATATGTTAACTTAATAAGTGATAGCTTTCAGCAGTAAACTAGCTCACAAGGGTGAAGGTTAGGAATATGTCTAAATTATCCAGAGCATTGGCATCAACATAAGCAGCACGGCTTTGGAAGGTGTGAGAAAACCAGAGTACTTTACTGAAATCAGTACACACATGAGGACATGTGAACTCGACACACACATGAGACTGAGGTCAGAAATGAATGTCGTACGCTGAGGCAGCACCACTAATTGCTGTGTCACTGTGTCACACTTTGTAAGGCAGTAACTATTCCTCTCCTTTTTATCATTAACTGGCTCTGTTGATAGTGCCATACAATGCTTAACTAATGGCTGCCAGTTGTTAACCATATTAGCTGTCTTGATAATACCACATGATCTGTGACCTCATGATCTGCTGTTTATGTTACTTCAGGTAGCTTGATAAACATGTAGGTAATGCTCCCAGGAGCCATATGCTCAGTTGTAAGTGTAATGTAATAAAGGCAGTGATAAACTACCAAAAAGTTACTCTAAAGTGAAAACTACCAAGATCTTGCTGATTAGTACATAGGTCTCAAACTGAATCACATAAAAAGGTAAGTCATCCATCTGAAAGGGGACCTTATACTAGTCCCCTAACCAGGGAACAAAGAACTCAACCAGCCAATTAATCAGTCAATAAATAAATGGATAAATACTGCATGGCTCCTGACTATATTTCATGTCATACATAAGATGAGTTTAAAGCTTATTGTAACTTATTAAAAAGGCATAAAGCAAGACAACCCCCCACATGTGCAAATACACATGTATGAAAGTACAACATAAAGATGGAAAACTGCAGAATGTTTATGACACAAGTATTGCTTTGTTAAGAGGAAAGAAAACGTCTGTGCTATGCTATGCAGCTGCTATGTGATTCAGAACAATGGGCAATGCAAACTAGAAATATCAAGACATTATAATTACTATGGGATATTGTGTTCACAAAAAGATAATAGATTCTGAGCACCAATGTTTTTTTTTTTTTACTAATAATATTGACCACTAATTCAAGTGTGGTGTTTTCTCTGAAAACAAACAGGTTCCTGTTGAATTTCACTAAAACATGTCCTAATCTTTAATTCTGCCTCAGAAAGGCAGGAAATGAATACATTTCTACTTTAAGGAAAACAACAATTCATGAAGTGGTTAAATATTATTATTACATATACAGAAGTACAACTACCAGAAACAATGTACTAGAAACAATGAATTACACAGACCCTTAGGCTTCTGTGTACGTCTAATGGAAGTAAGAGATATAAGAACATACAATTTTATTTCAAAATCAGCTACCTTTCATAATCAGTTTGTAAAAACGGACAGAGGAAAGTGAAGTAATAACTTAAAGCTGCAAGCATTGTCATATTCTTACAACAATGTTCCGAATCAGAGACCAAAGCATTTCACAAGTTAAGAAAATTCATACAGAACACAAGCACAAGAAAATATACACAAAAAAATAAATGTATACATTCTATAGATGGGACCTACCTAACGTTTCCCACAGACATGAAGAATAAAATGCTGCTTGGTAATTCTGAGTTGGAAATGTTAACATTAATTTCACGAGGAAGTGACATAAGAACAACAGGTCTGAAACTAGGACACTCAACCTGTAAGTACAGCAATTGTGGCTAAAATCACTAAAGCATGATTTAATTGATGTTGCAGACTTCTTGATAACTGTTGAAAATTTCTAACAGGCATTTTCTCCATTTAATTCTAAACTTTAAGAGTGTTTTGTAAAATTAAAAACAGGCAGAAAAAGTCAGGTATCTCTAACTAAATGAGTGTTACTAGTAAATCTCATTTTGGGAAAAAAAATACACGCACACACACACACAGACATATATATATATATATATATATATATATATATATATATATATATATATATATATATATATATATATATGTGTATTTGTAAAGACACACATACATCTTTGTTTTATCTTGTTGTATATGTATGTGTGTATATATTATATAAGTATATGTGTGTATATGTGTGTGTGTGTGTGTGTGTGTGTGTGTGTGTGTGTGTGTGTGTGTGTATATATATATATATATATATAGATATATGATATATATATATATATATATATATATATATATATATATATAAAATATATATATATATATATATATATAAATATATATATATATATATATATATATATATATATATATATATATATATATACACATACATATATGTATATATAAAACATGTATTTCTGCCTATCTGTGTATACACATTATTTTTTCATGTTATTTGCTTTTGAGCTATGCTGTGGCTGAAAAGTGTCTCTGTAACAGTCATCTACCTAGTGAACAAACAAAGAACCAATAAATAAATAATGCGTGACTCCTGACTCATTTCACATAGTATATAAAATGATGTTTAAGTTTTTTTGTAAATTACTGAAAATGTAAAGGACAAGAATACATGCACACACATCAAAACACACAGCATAAAGGTGAAAATTCTAGAAAGCAACATAACAAAATACACACAGACACAACAACCAATTACTACAGCTCTTGTGCTGAGGTCACTTCCATACACAAAAGGTTATAGATCTGTGTGCATGTGTAGCAACACACATTCTCACCCACACCCACACGCACCCACACACCCACACACATACCCACGCATACATGTAGACCCACCCATATGGACAAACATATGTATCACACATGTGCCACACACACACTATTATTTGTTTATTTATTTATCTGGCAGTTCCTTATAGACGTTGCACTGGTAGCTTTCACATTAACCCAATCATTTTAGGGACTGCATTTGGCTTTTGCCATGTCTAAATGTAACTCCTTTCATCAAATCAGCCTTTAAAATATTTATTTCAAATTACCTTCCCCACCCATTCCTAAGTCATCTTGAACAAGTCCTTGCTCTACAGATGACTCCCAACTTTCCTCTCCATCCATGATCATCTTCTGCTATGCATTATCTGTCTCAGGTACATCATTAGTAACACATAAAGTAAACATTTGTGTTTAGAAATAGTGCATCTGCTGGCACTTATGTCAAAATGTGCATATGCATTCGGTTGTTGTTGTTTGTCTTTCGGCTTTTCCCGGTAAGGGGTCGCCACAGTGGAACTCCGGTCCGCTAATGATTGGCAGTAGATTTTTATGAAGCACCAAGGTGTCAGCTCGACACCCAACCTTCAGCGAAGGCACGCCCATTTACACACGCATGTCTTTCGAACACTACCCAGCCGCGGGGAGGACATGTAGACTCCACACAGAAGGCACTCCCAAACCCAGCCGAGAATCGAATGGGAGAACTTCTTGCTGTGAGGTAACAACGCTACCGCCGTATCACCGTGGCACTGTGCATATACTTTCGGTATGTTCTATGTATTACTATCACCCACATTCCAATTGCATTTATCCTTGACTATGTGTGTATTACTACAAAATATATGCGTACTAAGCTTTATGTACAAATGTGATTCCTCACTGTAATCTGATAAGGAGAATTAAGTTACCTAATGATCCTTGCAATGAACCATTATGTAACTATATTGCTGTATGCTGGTTTCATATTTTATAAGTGCCTTTGATTTCTGCAAATCTATGTACAACTTTTCTCACTAGCTTCTAGTAAACTGGCTTATGCCTACTCTGAATTTCCTGTTCAACAAATCCTTAACTAATCAATACCTTTCTTACATACTTTATTATTTTGTTATTAATTGGTAAGTTCCCCACTTGTTAGCAGAAATAATAGGTTACTTTAAATGCAAGCATATAGACATGATACTGTTCTTGAGACATGAAGTAAGACCTCAGACAGGTTGTTGCTCAAGGGATTGTTGAAATTGTATAAGTATTCCTGCCTTTGTAACTGTATATAAGATTCAGTTAAAACTCTGAACCACATGTTCATGCACTGTTCAAAACGTAACAGTTTGTTAACTGAGGAATATTGTAACTATCCATGTGCTATAATTTTACCTCACATACCTTTTCTGCAGCCTTATGGGTTAAACTTGCAAATGATTGAAAGGTGGCAGAGATAATGACAACATATGTGATGCTCAAGTCCTTCAGAACAGTTTAAACATTTTATTTAGTCAGTGATTTAATTCAGTACTAAAGATGTTCTGTTAATCGTTTTCTCTCAAATAATGTACTGTATCCTTACACAAGCAACAATGAGATGCCTAGTACCATAGAAATATAAATAATAAAATCAGGTTTTTATCATAACATGGATGATATTAAGAGGGGCAGTCTTTACACTATTGCCTCTAGAGTTGTTTCCATTGTGATGCCATTATATTAATCTTTAACTAGATCATCAATTAGATACAATGATTTTCTTTTTTCTGTTCGGAAGATTTAAACAAAAATGAGAAAAAGCTCCAAAATTCTTTGCAAACTATATTTATGAAGTACAGATATTTGGCTACATTAATGGGATCATCTAATCCTATAGTTATGCTGATGAAGGGATGCTTGAAGAACAACAGTAAAATTAACAAAATGACAGTCAGGTTTGTTGCAGCTTCACATGACAGTAAAGCTCATGCCTTAATGAAAAGCAAAAGTATGTTTTAAATATATGGTTTCTAGGGCTTGAAATACAATGTCTGTCACTTTAAGCAGCTAAATATTTTTCAGTGTTTAAAATAATCTTGATAATTTAGTTGGAGTCCTAAATCTTTGGCCTAAATCTTCAGGATTTAAACTTCCTGACTAGCAATTATTTTTCTATCATCTGCGTAACTAAAATTAGCAGGTAACTTGATATCTTTTTCATTTTGCCATGACCACTGTTCTGTTGCATATTTTACTTACCAATTGCCGTATTAATTACCAACCCAAACAAGGCACTTTGGGGGTACCATTCTCTCAACCTTTGACATAGCCTTACCTTCCACCCATTATTCAATTAGGGGAACCATCACCTTATCAGTATACACTAACTGAATACAATTTTTCACTTTGCACTTTGCAAAAACAATATATTCTTCCAGAAGCCTCATAACCTTTCATGACTTACATTTTCATATGCCTTTATAATAACATATTCCACAAGTTTCACTGCCTTTTTCCTTTAACAATGTTATATATTACTCTCTTAAATAAACTAAGTTTCTTAGTATTCCTTCCCCTAATGAAAACTACCATCTGCTTCTTATATCAAACCATCTACAGCAGCTTTAATCGATCTTTGCAAAACTCAATAAAATTTTCTGGTTTGAATTAACAAAGTGGGTCTCCAATTTTTATAAGTGGTGTCTTCCTTTTCAAAAAAGAAATATGTAACTACATTGCTTTCTACTAACACCTTGTAAAACCAGTAATTTAAATGTTTTACAACATAAGTCAGTTGTATATCATGTATGCTGTTATTCACCTTTTAATCTATCCCATATTCTTGGTGTGAAGTGCTTATGAAGACTTCTTTCAATACTGCTTTTACTTCGTCTACTATAGTTTCTTGTTATAAATTTTTATTAACCGGATATCGAATTTTTAATACCACAGTTCAACTTCTCATATTTTCACTTATCACTATATAGTTGTTTAAGGGATCTATTATTCCTTCCATTTTCCAAGTTTTTCAACCACTTTCCTTCTGCATGTTTTTAAAACTAACATTTCCCTCTCAGTCTGAAGAACTCGCTTGCCTAACATGGAGACACTTTACTTCAATTGGCTTTTAATCATTCACAGAGTGTTGAAAGTATACATTGGTAACTGATTAAAAATGAAATGCTGGTCATTGAAATGCAACATTCATTTGTTTGTGTTTTGGCATCATTCTTGGTGATGGTACGAAACTGCTCAAGATTAATCAATTTCAGATGCATTTTTTATCAAGCTCCATTATACCACCCTGCATATGATCCAAAGAGATGTATCTCAAGTCATTCATTACCATGTGTGCAATAAAGAGGTGTCATATGTGTACCAAGGTTGAAGGGACCTAAAGGATCTAGTGGCATAGTGGTCCTGGCACCTGAGAGGTGGGTAACCATCTCCCTTTCCCTGCCCAGTCTGATGAGTAGTGCATCAGTGTACCTGACTGTGAAGTCACCTATGACTAAGAAATGACCTGACTCAAGCTTGCTGCCTTAAGGGCTTTAGTATGCCAGCTGAGTGACATCTTTTTGTAGTTATGTTTTTTTTTCTAGTATTTGTCTATGCAGTTTGCCTGCCAATATAATGTACAGTGTTCTGTATACCAAACCTTCATCATTAAGGAGGCCTTAATGATTTGGGCAGAGGGATTTTGTTTAATAACTCAGTGAAAAAATGCTTATCTGTCAGTTTAGGATATTGTACTCACTCCCCCTTGTAATCCACTCCTTTTCACTGAAAGTTATATTTCTTTCACATCACTAAATTTCTCCTTCTTTTTTCCCTTACCTACAAAGTCACAGTTAAAACCTCCTGCCATTATTATAGTAGCATTAATTAATGCATAACGTAACAAGTAAAATAACTCTTTCCTTTCTTCAGTTTGTGCTACAAATAATACTTGTAGTTTCACATGGATCCTGTCATTTAAGACATTTACCACACTCACTCCCCCCATTTTTATGATTATATGATCTAATATGAGCATATTTATAGATTTAGGGACAAAATAAAAAGGCTTGAGTATTCTTCTAGGCCTGAATCTCACAGTGCCTTCCCTTCTCACATATGATGAAATGTTTATTTATTTATTTATATTTGTATGTATTTATTTATTGGCATTTTATTACAGGGAAAGTCCAACTGGATAGAAGCCCATTTTCAGTGAGGCCCAGGGGAGAAAAGTTCCAAATTATTACAAAACATTTTAAGAACAAAAATTTTACAATCTTCAAAAATAAAACAAAAACATCATTTGCAGTTTAAATAATGATAGAAAATTAGACATGATATAAAAACATTGGTTGAGAATTGATCAAGTTATATGACAATTATTTAATATTTAGGGAAAGTTTGTAGAGAAATTAAAGGTATGTTAGTCTGATACAAACCCCTTTTTTCCTCCAGAAATATTCCAAAAGAACTGCTAACAAATTATGTTTTTGTGCTTTAAGACATTTAATACTGTAAGTCCTCTAATGTAGTTTTTTCAAACTATTCTCATCTGCAACTAATAATTTTAATGAATGCATACTTCATTATGTCTGCCTACCTTCTCCTTCAGCTTTTCAATTTAATAACCTCTTTCTTAGTATGTTTTCTAGCTCAGAAGCACAATTATATTCTGTTTCTTCCTTTCATCCTTCCCTTTGCAGAACATCATACTTACTATTGTTAATCATATTTGCATCATCTTTTGTCTTTTAAGACCTAGCATTCCACATTTTCTTCTACCCTTTCACTTTTATAAACAATTTCATTATTCTGTATTACCATATTTTAAAGCATTTCTTTTATTTCTACAGTATTTGAAATATTGTTTTCAGGTACAGATTCAACTTGTCAGTTTTAGTCCATGAAAAAAATTACTCTGTTTTAAACTTTATACATTCAGGAAAGCAGCCCTCTTTGCTATGTCCCCACTCTAGATATGTATCACAATGTTTTGGACGACATGCATTCACAGGGGACTCTTCTGGACTACATAAACAATACTTCTTTGTCTGTTCAGTATAAATGAGGGTGCTACTGCACTGTTTTACCTTTACAACAATATATAGATGCACCAAAACAGCATTCTTAGCTTTTAAATCCACAATTACCTGCAAACATCCTGCCAGATTCTAAAAGAGTCCAAACTATATTCACAGAAATTAAAGTTTCACAGTATTCTTCAATTAACTACTTAACATCCTCCCTCTGTAGCACATTTCTGAATGTGTAGCATGTTAGTTAAAATGAAATTAGTCCAAGGCTCAGAGTCTCTATGTTTGTCAAACAAATTCAACACCTTTACGTTGCAGCAACAGGCTGAAATGAAACACCAAAAATATTTGTCCCCAAAGTGAATTATAGATCTTATTTCAGGAACTATGACTCCAGCTGACTTAATAAGATTCTCTCAAACAAAACAATAATCTGTCGACTTACCCTGTCCATGAAAATGCATTCTTCCCAAGTTCTTGTGTACGTGACAATGAACAAATGCACCTGATTCTGAAACAATTGTTGCTTAAGTTGATTCTGAAACAATTGTTGCTTAAGTCCGTTTTAGTTGAAACAAATCCTGCTTTGTCGACAACCCTTCATTGCTACTTTTCCTTTCAGTTTTGTCTCTCAGTGGATCCTGCACAGCATCCTGACAATCCGCAGCAGTCCCTGAGGACTTTTGGCCTTGTGATGTCATTTTTCTACATCCTCTACATCTGAAAGTCTTTTGCGGTCATCCATGTTACTTGCTGTCCTGAAACTGTCAAGGAATGCAAAACTTTTCTTCTTGTGCATCTCTGCAATCAGTTACCCATCACTTCACTTGATGATTTTTCTGAAGCTGACTTAGGAACATCAGGCTCACCTGTGAGTTTCAGCATTGTCTGGATCAACAAAATATCCCTTTCAAATGTATTAACCCTCACTTCTTCAATTTCAATTCAGTTATCCAAAACATCATGCAGTTACAATTTCTGACTGAAGCTGAGAACTCTCCTTCTCTCTCTCTCTTTCTCACCGTCAGCCATCTTGGCTTCTTCTTCCACGCTTCCAAGAACAGGAAAGCATATGGAAATTTCCCCTCTGCCCTAGCCAAACTTCCCCTAGTTCATATGAATACTACCTCCTTCCTCCCTCTCTGAAAATAAGATGCAAGACTAGTGGGACTAATTCATTCAACAAAACAAACATTAAATTAATAAAATAAAATAAAAAATTAAAATAAAAATTACCACTACCATGCTATATGTGAAAGACATTTGACTTGTTTCTTCATTTTTGTGGGATTGCTATGCCATTCCACTTCATCAGTGTATATCATGTTGATTTTGAATGAAAACTCATAACATTTAATTTTAAGAGTTTGTATTTCATGCTCTACATAATCTTACCTATCACACTTTAAGGCAGAAGGGTGGGGCAAAAAAAGACAGCTTCCCCAGGTAAAAAACTGTTAGGGGGTGTGATTGGCAGTTCATAATCAGTCTTCTGTGCATTACTGGCATTCAGTGCCAGTACTGCATTCCTTCCATCCTTGCTTCCTTGCAGCTGCAAGCAGCTTGCTAAAGTTTAAAATTAAAGAAGAGCTTTTTGTCTTCTTTCTTTGCATTACCGGTGTGAACTGAAGGTCTACATAGTGCCATGTTTGGCTTAAACTGTAGTATCTACTTCCAACAAATGTAACAAGCAGGTTACTACTGTTTAAATTATGAAAGAAGAGTTTTTTTTTGTTTCTTAACTTAAAGTTTTAAGGGGGCACCAGATAAGAAGATGGCTCTGGGCATCAGAATAGTTTGTTGTTTCCCAGTGACTGGGGTCTTAAACCTCTTGATTCTCTGAGAACTCACACATCTTTAACTGTGTACAGTCATTTACAGTTGCTTTATTTTCTTCTCCTGGACATAAACTTATCTAGCCTTAAGGAATTCTTGGTTGTTTTTCTAACTTGTTTTAGAGTAAGAAACCTGATACTAAAGATAGCAAAAGACTAGCATGAAGAGCTACTAACTCTTGTTTTTTCAATAACTCAAGGTAAGCCATGCAGGGTTTAAAACATGGTAAATAGCACAACAACGTGTGTTACTGGAAGAAAGCTTCAGAAACTCTTTTAGAGTTATTCAAAGAAACATTAATTGGGAGTATGGTGATTCTAAGACTATATAAATAAGATCTTGTGTAAGAAAGCATGGTATGTCAATCTTATGTTTTGAATATTCAAAAACTATTATGGGAAGACAGTACCCAACCAAAAAAAAAAAAAAGATCACACTACTGTGCACTTTGGGTTAGAACAAAACAGAAATTAGTGATGATTATCTGTAGTGTTGCAGACATATTAATTTGGTGTAGTACATCCCTCTACCCTTGCAATATGCCCTTTTCTCAGAGCTGCTTTAAACAAACATTTGCCTCATCTTGACATTTTTTTGTTCATTTTCTGCTATCATCTCAAGCAACATGCTCCTTAACTACTGTTTGATTTACCTACTATACTCTGCTTCCTAGCCTCCACTGTTATATTTCCTTCCTCGCTAACTTTTCCCCATTACAATAATTTCTATATGAATATGGTTAGCCATGCATCTTAATCCTAGGTCTCCACCTTATGCTTCCCTATCAACCCAGCTTATACTATGAAATAGTATGATTGTCATGCTCTTTTAATTAACTGGAGAATGAGCACCCTGCCTTATTTTGATTCGTTAGCTATCACACATTTCATAACTCCAATTCTTCTACCAGAAGCCAAAAAACTCTTCTTTGGGCAAGTAGGGAACCAAAGTAATCCTTATTTAAATGAATTTAAAATTAGAGCAGCTTCTTGCCTCTCCCAGACTGTAGCACCTGCTGTTCTTCACTAGAGGACTTAAAATTTACCTCACTCGTCTTAGGCCTATGAAAAGATGTCTCTACTGGTGATTAAATTTTATCTTCTACATTCAGAATATTACATATTTATACTACTATAAACTTAATCAGTTAAGAAACCTGAGTGTCCTCAAGCAGTCCATGTGTTCCGACATTATTCCTTTCTAAGGTTTTTTCTATATCATCTGCTTACAGGTGTAAGCACACATGCTTTCATTAAAAGCAAAACTGTAGACCACAATTATGAGTCCTAATATATATGTCCATTGAAGAGATCTCAACATCTGACAATTTCTGTTGCTGAAGACCTACTGAAATGCTGGCACTTGAAATGCCAAGTGCTGACAAGGTGAAAAAAAATCAAAAACACAGGAGAAGAGTGAATTTTGAAAACTGCCCTTCTCTTTTAAATTTCTTTTTGCAGGGGGCTAGCCCTATATATATATATATATATATATATATATATATATATATATATATATATATATATATAATTTATCAACTCCAAGATCACCATATCTCAGAGAAAAGAGAATATTCAGACTTAGTATACTGTATGTTAAGTCTGTTCTTTCCGCCATTCAGTGTCTGTATTTTGTTACTTACTGTAACAGGTCCCGACATTTCAAGTGGTTACCAATAATTTGCTTCAGTGATCAGCTACTGAATTGTTTGCCATCTCAGACTGAAAAACTTACTGAAGAAATTTCTGGATGGCAGATAACTAGCATCTGGAATCTATGGAAAAAGCAGCCTGAATTTGTTTGGTGGCATAGTTTCCTTTGTGTTATGTAGGTATTTTAAACATGAAGTGGTCATCTACATACATAGCAAAGTGATTTTAAAGTGTACTGTTTAAAAATGAATTCTCAGGTTATGATGCAAAACTAATTGTTGCCTCAAAGTTTTTCTAATAGGTTACAAGTAATCTAGGTGATGCACTGGTACAGAGGTTAGCATTGTTGCCTCATAGCCAGAGGTTTTCTGGTTAGATTTTTGGCTGGGGTGCCTTCTGTGTGGAGTCTGCATGTCCCTCCTGCGTTTGTGTGGGTTTCCTCCCACATTCCAACAACATGCACCTGGAGTGTTTCTCCTTGGGCCTCCACTGAAAATGGGCTCTGTCCCAGTTGGATTTCCTGGTAAACATGTTAAATAAATAAAGTAAGTATTATACATATACAGAAGTCTTTGACATCTGTGTTTTGTAGATTAGTTGTGACATTCCTTAAATAATTATGATTTTTCAGAAAAATAAGATAAAATATTTTGGGTACGCAATGGAGGAAATAAATGTAAAGGAAAGGATGGTAAGCCTAAGTAAAAGGTAAGGGGTGTAGGCAGAGACAACAGTTATAAACAAGGTCATTAAATATAGATTTATTCATACACTGATAGATAAATATATTAATACCATTAATAATATACTTGATACCAACCGCCCTGAAAAAGAGAATAGCTACCAAATCCAGTCAGTAAAATTATTTAGGATAAGAGAATCACTTAGATTCCAGCCATTTCACATAAAAATACAGCAGTAGACAAAACAATGGTGCCAAATGTAGTGCCAAAATTCATACAGAACTGAATAACTAATGTGTAGCACCATTAATATTTTTAATAAATTGTATAAAGAGGGTAAAATTGATGAAGAGTGAAGATGACACATTTAATACTGTTGGCAAAGCGTATCATGGACCCGTTACTGAAGAAAAGACCATGAAACATTTAAAAGGTTGAGGAGCACATTGACCAAACTAGCACTGAACCACAGCAGGACGGTTATGTCATGCAAATGTAATGCAATGCTTTTTTTCTAAAAAGCAAAATGGATGACACTCTCTAGAAAACAAATGTATAGGCTTTAGTATTAATGAACAAAGCAGACATTGATTAGGTCCTAGTATGGTAGCACAGGTAAAGCATTTGATGAATAAATGAACAAATCAGCTGACAGTCAACAGAGGCCACTTAGGAAAAAAATAATAATAATGGTTACAAATGGAATATCATAAAATATCTTTTTAACAGCAGTGTTTCTATAATTAACACTGTAGGGGGTCCGGAAGACAATTATGTCATTATTTTGTTGATACAATATCATGCAATTACTAATGTACAAGAAGAGGTAGAAAGAATGACAGGGGAAAGAGGAGATTTTACTTATTTATTTTACATTTGTTGACCGGGCTAGTCTAACTGGATATATGTCCATTTTCAGTAGAGGCCCGGGGAGATAAGCTCCGAGGAAACAAACAAAATCACATATACAAAAATTTATGTATATAATGAACATTGCAGGTGCAGTACAGAGAATAATCATATCATATATGTTCATAACATAGTGCAAAATATACAGATACAATTAGTACAATACAAAATGTAGTTGCAATACATCATAAAGAAAACGATGGCAGCTGAATTATACAATATATTAGTAAAAGTAGTCTCCTTAATGAGATTCTGAAGATGTAAGTAATAGTATAGAAGGACAAGGTAAGTTGTTATTAAGAAAAGGAACTTGATTACTGAGAAGAGGAGGGTAGGTTGAACCAAGTAAGAAGAGCTAGTTGATCAGTCGGGTTTAGTACAGGGGCACAACCAGTGTGTTCTGAGGAAAAGTTTCAATTTGGTTTTAAAGAGTGATATAGAGGGAAGAGAGGAAGGTTCGTTAGGAAGAAGGTTCCAGGATTTTCCAACAGTATTAGAGAAAAGAGAGTCCCCAGCCCTGTTGTTTGATTTACAAGTATTTACAAGAAGTTTATGTGATGATCGTAAGGTCTTTAGATTGTTGTAGGGGGTAATGAGGGTAGATAGTATAGGTGTATCGGTAGGCTGGTAAAGGGTTTTATGGGCAATGGTCAGTTGGTGGAATTTAAGCTGATTTTGTAATTCAAGCCATCCTAGCTGCTTTAGAGTAAAACAACAGTGGTGGATTCTGAAAGGGTTACCTGTAGCAAATCTTGCTATGTTATTGTAGGAGTTTTCCATTTTATTAAGGTTGTTTTTAGAGAGATTAGTATATATGGGTGAGGCATAGAGGAGAGTAGAAATTAGATGGGTGTGAGCAATAGTTATTCTAGCTGCAGGAGAGAGGAAGGGTTTGATCCTATAGAGAGAGCCTAGTTTTCTATTAACAGATTTTTAGAGTATTGTTAATATGGGTGTTGAAGTTAAGGTTGTTATCTATGGTGATACCTAGTAGTTTGGTAGTTGGATCTGGGGATATAAGAGTACCATTATTGGATGTTACTGTGAAGTCTATTGTGGGGACTTACAAGTAGGAGTAAAAAGGAGGAGTTTAGTTTTTTGGGGGTTCATAAGGAGACAGCGCTGTGTAAACCATTGTATAAACTGTGATAAACACATTTTGGGTAAGGGAGTGAAGTTCAGATATAGATGTGGCTGAGCATATAAGTGTGGAGTCATCCACATATTGTATGCATGTAGCTTGGGGGATTGCTAGGTGAAGGTCGTTGATAAATATAGAAAACAGGAGAGGTCCTAATATGGATCTTTGAGGAACACCAATGTTAACATGCAGATGGGTAGATAGAATGTTATGCCAAAGTACAGCCTGTTGTCTGTTATCTAAGTATGACTGGAACCATTTTATAGCTAGTGCATCTAGTGACAGGGATTTGAGGATATTTATAAGTATCGGGTGATTTACCATATTGAATGCCTTAGACAGATCTATAAACAGGGAAGAGGAAAGCATATTGAGGTTACGGTTTTTGTTAATACAGTCAGTAAAGGAAAGGAGGGCAGTAGTAGTGCTGTGGGAAGGTCTGAAACCATGTTGAGAGTTTGAAAGTAAGTTATTTTGGATTAGGTGGTCTAGCAATTGTCTGTGGATGCATTTTTCCATGATCTTTGCTAAGGGAGAAAGTAGGGCTATGGGACAGTAATTGGAGAGTTCAGTAGAGTTCCCACCCTTGTGAAGGGGGATAATATGGGAGACTTTCCAGATTTTAGAGATGTGTCCTTCACTGATGGTTCTATTGATGAGAATGGAAATGGGATAGGTGATGGATTTGGCTGCCTTTTGTAGATATTCAGCGGGTAGTTGGTCTGCTGAAGGAGTGCACGGTTTCAGTTTTTTTGATAAGGGTAAGAATATATGCTGTTGGGACTGGTTGGAAGAGAAATGGAGAGGATGGGTTAGAGTTAGAGTTGGATATAGTTAAGTTCTGAGTAGATAACTGACTGGCAAGAGTTTGAATGGCCTCAGTGAAAAAGGTATTAAAGGCATTAGCAGTTTGCTTGGGATTCTCCTGGTCTGTGCCTTGTGGGTTTAGTGTGATGTATTGACCTGGGTGTAATAATTGATTAATACTCGCCCAGAACTTTTGTGGTTTATTATGGTGAGTCTGCTAGAATTGTAGGTAGTAGTTTCTTTTGTCAGACAGTATAGCTTTTTTAGTTTAATTTCTCAGCTGTCTGAAGTTTTGTTGGTCTACTGGGTTTTTCGTTAAACGAGATTTATTCCAGTATTTTTTTCTGAGATGGATTTTTTGCCTGGTTTCTTTTGAAAGCCATGGGGCAGATTTAGTTCTCATTCTCATAGAGCGGGTTGGTGCATGGTGGTCTAGTATGGCTAGGAAGTTAGAATTAAAGTAATTAACAGCTTCCTCCAGTGTTACATGCTCTTAGCTCTCTCTGGAAGAGATCGGGGTTGAAGTTTTTCTTGGTTCTAATTGTCCTAGATATGGCTGGATTAGGTAGATTGGATTTAAGCCTGATGATGTTGGTTAGTGAGTAGTCACTTACATCATCAGGGAGGGTTACAGCTTCATATGTCTCGGGATGATTATTTATGAGAATCCAATCTAATGCACTTTCTTTCTTATTAGGCTTGTTTATCCTGGTAGGGGAGGTAATGGTTTGAGAAAAACCAAAAAGGTTAATATGGCTGGTAGGGTGGCTACTGCTACAACACTTCCAATCAATGTTAAAATCACCTAGGATTATGGTTTCTTGTTGTAAATTTTGGGATAACCGACAAAGGAGATTTTCTATGGTGGCAATGTTATTACCAGGAGGAAGATAGATACAGATAATATAGATGGATTTGAATGTGTTAAGTTGAAGCTTGGTAATAAGAATTTCAGTGTTGGAGTCTTGAGGTGGTTTATAGTCGGATGGTTTATAGTTTATAGTCGGATGGTTTATAGTTTATAGTTTATAGACACTAGATTATTTTCTAAAAATGATTTGATGCTAGCTTATTTTAAAATATATAGTCAGAATGCAGCAGTTCATTTAAGGGCAAAATCAAGCAAACTTTCATGTGTCCTGAAGACAACTAATTCTTCACATCCCAAAAAAGCCAACAACTCATTGGAATACACATGGCAAAACACTTTAATACAAAATAGTAAAAATATAAAACATGTGAGCGCTTTCACAGAGTCCTCTCTGCTTCCTCAGACATACTACAGTAACTGCTGCTCTTGTTTAAATAATGATACATCTAGGTCATATCCAATCAGTTAACAGCATCTTGATTGAATAAATAAAAGTTAAAGGCATACATTATACAAACACTATATAAACAATCAATCATATAAATAGTGAATAAAAATATATGTAAAAAACTGTGAAAACATGCTCTATAAAAATTAGATAGTGGTAAAACTGTAAAATATATGTACAAATATTAGAAGATGTAACCAAACATAATAATCAATGTTTGAAAGCCCTGTTCCTAAGAAAAGGTTTTAGTGAAACCTTACTATTTAGTCCAGGTGGTCTGTCAGCCTGAAGCCTAATTACTCATTCTTGTTCTGAGGCATCGGTCTTGTTGTTCATGTTCCCACCTCTTTTTTTATCTTGTATGATATGTAACACTAGAAACTTGAAGGTGTGTGTGGCTCCCTCCTTTATAACATGCATCGCTAATGCACTTGCCTCTTTTTTATTTTTAATGTCCCTTACATGTTCTAGGACTCTATCTTTTGAGTAGCCGATTAGTTTTGCCTACATAGTAGGCTGGACATTTTGTACAGAAACCAAAGTATACAACATTTTTACTATAACAGTCTGTATAAAAGCATGCATCAATGCTGAACTTTCTAGTCGGGTGTGTATACTGCCCCCCTCCAAATATGAAGGGGCAGGCTGTACACCTTCTACATGGAAAGGTACCTAGCCTATCAGACCCTGCATAGTGGTCTCCATCTAACATCTTATAGCACAACTGTCTTTTTAATGACATGTTGTTTTTGAAAGTAAACAATGGTGTAGCCCCAACACCTTCTAGTTCATCCACATTTAACAATATGAACCAATTATTTTCAATTATATCACAGACTGTACTGATATTACTTGCAAATGTTAATGGAAAACTTAATACATCATTCTCTGGATTCCTGGTTACTGTGGTACTGGTGGCACAGTTACTTTGGTTATCCTGGTTGGTTCTTGTCCTATCATAATAGGGCTTGTACCTCTCTCTTCTCTCATTCTAAGCCACTTTAATTTGTTTGTCTATATCTCTGGCTTTATATCCCCTTTCAATAAATTCATGTTTTAACAGGGCAAGTGCCTGGGACAAACTACCATCATCATTATATAGCCCCATGCATCTAACTATCTGTCCTTTGATCACATTGGTTTTAGTGTAGTTAGGATGCATACTACTACTATGTAGAACATTATTCTTTCTAATGGGTTTCCTGTACATGGAGGTATGAACATAATTGAGTGTATCTCTTGTAACTTTTACATCTAGAAACTCTATTTCTCTTTTTGAATATTTGTATGTGAAATTCAAAAAGGCGGTAATGGTATTAATGAAATTTAGAAATTGTTGCAAATTATCTTCGTCATCATGCCACAACAGAAAAATATTGTCATATTATATTTTTACTATTTTGTATTAAAGTGTTGTTTTGCTGTGTGTATTCCAATGAGTCGTCGGCTTTTTTGGAATATTAAACTTTTATCATTGGTTACTTTATCCAGATTCAGGGGATCTGTGTTTGATAATTCTTCCCATCTCTGAGGACTCTGCATGTACTTATTTTGTGACCCAGAATGTTGTTACCTATCTTGAATCGTAGATTAGATATTGAAGTTTCAGCTGGTCCCACATCTGCTTATCATTATGATGTAACAGTTATTCACCTCTTTTCCTCACTCCTCTTATCATCCTTGTCTCTAAGGTACTTAAATCTCTCCTGATACTTAACTTAAGCTGTCTAATGTGGCCTAACATGCAACTAATTTTAGTCTTTTTTCCTGATACTTTTTATTTCTAGATCCCTGGTCACTATCAAGATTTTCCACCCCCTTTGGCCCATTTATTAACTAGGAGATGAGAGGCTTATGGCCCAAGTGATGGTGGTGGTACTATCATTCCACTTTGTGAGCGTATGTGAGGCCATGTCTCCCACTTCCAAAAGTGACATCACATCAAACACCTTGCCCATTAAAGCACCATGAAGTCCACAATCTACGCATGTGCCCCTCATTCCTATCCCCAAAATGAGGCAAGCATGTTCTGTCTCACCATTCCTTTTTCCCCCAGCTGGATCTTCCAGTAACTGAGCTGCTGATTTAACCTGGGTCATCTAGCTGTACTCAGGATTTTATCCATCTGTGCCAAAAGAGAAGGCTATCTTTAACATGCTACACTTGCAACGTGCTGCAGTATCCTGCCGTATTTCTGCCTCAGAGGCTTTTATTTTTGTTACTCTGATGCTGACCTTTAGCTCATACATATAATGTGGAAACTATTCAAAGTTAGCTTGGTGGCTCATACTTGAACAATGATTGCTAAGAACTGCTCTGAGTTCACTGTTACCTAATCATGAGCTCAAGGCCTTTTGGATTATGTAGTATAATTTGTTTTGTCTTTGGAATATGTGTACATATATTTGTTTTGTAAAATTACTGAATATTTGTTGATTTTGTTTACCATACAGAGTCATGCCTAAAATCGGTCCAACCCAGTCATCAAAATATAAAAAGAGCAGATAGATAGACAGATAGACAGATAACAGACTAGTGTAAGTCAACAATTGGAATTAAAATGCAAACTCCTGGCAGTCTTAATTGTTAAGCTAGTTAAACCAGGAATTTTTGATGAGGTCTCAAAACAACTGTCAAGATACTCTTTAGTTGCAAACACCATGACAAAGTCTTATGGTCAGTTGTTTTTGTAATGGACATACATTTCTGTGTTGCTGGTATCTTCTGAATCATTCACACTGTCAGTGATGAGTGCAAATTGCTGGTGTCAGACTATAAGGTGCAATGGCAGACTGCTCATGGTGTCACAGTTATTGACATTTCACAGGAACTCATCTCCTTTATTACATGTGTAGCTGCTGTACAGTCTGAGACTGTAAAGATGGGACTAAGCTTGCATCTCTTGCTAACAGTATGATTTCCGCTACACTCCTTACATTTTTATGTTAATTTCCAGTGTGTCATTTTAGATAGGCCCTATTACACTAGAATTACAGGCAGCCTGCATTGCCTTCACTTGTGACTTGGGTGCATCCTGCAATAAAGAAGTTTATAAACTTATTAATGCATTTTATATACTTATTATACTGCCCACTTTGACACTATGTATCTGTGCTGCTGACTATGGAAGTAAAGCTGCAAATTATTAGAAACTCGTCAGTCCTAAGCACCCATGACATTTTTATCAAGAAGCATGCTAACAGAAAATTACTGATATAAGCATGGAGCCTGGAGAATGGCAGAGTGCAAAGCATATAAAGGAAAATTAATTTCAGGTATGGAGTGTAACCTGTAACTTTCACATTACATTAACAACACTGTTGTGCTCAAAGAGTTACAGAATGGCAGTAAAGTTATAATGTGGTGATTTATCTGAACTCACCAACCGATGGATATAATACCTTCAGCAATCTTGAATAACAAAAACGTGTTTCTGTAACAATCCAAAGAAAGAAAAGTGGTCAGCAGCACATGTTATTTTCAAGATGGTGCCTGGAAAGTGGGACCCATGATCACAAGCAGAAAGAGTAAATTACAGGTAGAATAAGGCACAAAAGTAGAGACAACTGATTACAGTAACGGGGAGGGGGAAGTGGGAAAGAGGCATTAAAGAGAAGTAAGTGGTATGAAACACAGAAAGTTGTTGTTTATGAGATTTCAGAAGGAAAAAGCAAAATTACTTTCCTTCAAAAATTTGAAAGTGGAGGAAGAGGAAAAGCCTTGTAACTGTCATGACAAGGTGCTGTTAGGTAATGTCAAAGGAAACACAAAAAAAAACTTTGTTTTAGGTATCACAATAAGTAATTTCTGAAGACAGAGTAGATCTGAAGGCTGGTCACAGAATGGCTGAAAGCTTTGTTCCTGGCTTCTAGTTTTGCTCTTGGGAAGGACAGCTGACTGTCTCCAAATACAAGTTACTTCTCTGACAGTGAAATGCCATCTTATTAGATGCCTTCACTAAAAACAATAATCTCTGTTTATTAACATTTTAATTAGTATCCTAAGTCAAGTGGGAGCCATGAAAGCTTAGCTGTGGCATACAGTTTTTGGTTCCTTGATGTGGCCTGTGCTGTGTGCAGTGCTGTAATGCGAGACAAAGTACAGGAGAGCCTTTGCAGACTCCACGGCTGAATTTTGATACACACACAATACTCCCATGTCAAAGTCTAGGTATTAGCAGAATTTGTGGAACTTTTCTTTGTTTTACTCTGGAAAGTGTTTTCTAGTTTTCTGCAAGTTCTGATGCAGTCCTAATTGACATGTGGAAGAAAGCATTTAACTCCCATTTTATTGGTCATTCTATTAAACCAATTTAACTCTACTTTACTTGTTTGTTCATCTGTTAACTGCACAGACTTGCTGGGGTCTCGATTTTTATTCAGTTCTTTTGGTAACAGCATATTCTTTTACGAATTGCATGAAACTTTTTGACAAATGCCTGGGCTTAAGGAAATAAATACATTTCAAAATCTCATAGGTACTGTGATGTAAATATAACACATGCCATCCACATGTGGTGTAATTACTAATGAAAAACATGCAATTAAGGAACTAAAGCTATTGCAAAAATGCAAGCAAAAAAGTTGTCGTGTTACAATATGTCCCATATGAGTAAGAAATTAAATGTTACTAAAAACAGCATAAAAGATCAGGCAGAAAATACGTCTGATAGTAAAAAATATGGAAAAAGGTCAAGCAAAAACAATGATGAAAAAGGATTCAGACTAGAACTGAAGGGAGAACTGTTAACATGCATTAAATATGATAACAAATTATGGAAGGAGGGTATAACAAATTATGGAAGGAAGGTAAGGCTCCTGAATACCAGAGATAGCATGAAGATAGATGCAATTCCTATTAAAAAGGAGTGCACATAAGACAAATGTTTGAATATACAGACAGATAATCTGACTAATTTGTAAAGAAAAGCTTACAAACAGTGCTGAAAGAAAGAGTTTTGGACTCTAAAAATTAACTGAGTTTAGAAAATGGGCAGAACATGAATTGAAACCCTACTGGAGAACAAGCATTTTCCAACAGGGTATTCATGTATGATGAGAGCCTGAGAAAAAAAGTCCAAGTCTTCAAGGCAATATATTAAACTGCCATGAAGCACAGATGGAAAAAAATGGCTGCCATATTGACTAACGTCCATAAATGTAGTTAAAACACTGCAGTTATCAAACAGAGGAGAAAAAAAAAAAGAAATAACTCAATTGACTGCAGCAATAGCAATTACAAGGACATTTTATTACCTTTCTTATCACTAACTACAGCTCTTAAAAATCTGTGGTTAGTGAAAGGGAAAAAATAAACATAACTACAACAAGTAATTGCATCATCATCAGTTATGGGTGTCTATGTGCATGTGCACATGTTCATATGTGTCTGACTGTGGCCGTGTGTGTGTGTGTGTGTGTGTGTGTGTGTGTGTGTGTGTGTGTGTGTGTGTGTGTGTGTGCGAATGTGCAAACATGCCTGTGCATCTAAGCTTTTATGTATCCGAGACACACTGTGTCTCTCTACCAAATGGATCTTCCAAGTTACCAAAATATAATAAATACATGGACAACTAAAAGAAGGACTGGATATAGTCATAAACCAAAATACAGAGTTTTTACTATATTTTGATTTATTGCACAGTAGTAATGCCCCTGCTTCTGAAGTGATTACTTCCTAATTTGTCTATTCCAGATGTCATGGTGGGAATGCAATACTGATGTGACTTTGTTTTATCTTCCCATAATGCACAGTGCCCCCAATCCATTTTTGTCAGTGTCATTACCCATTGAGTTATAAAAGATTTACCCTGAATCTGTACTTTCTCAGGCTGTCTCTCAATGAGTGTCAGTAGATCTTTTTTTTTCAGTGACTCACTATGGTTTTTGTTAGTCTTATGATCTTAAAATGTATTTATGGTGCTTTTCTTGGTTTACTCAGAAATGGTGGCCTGATAATTTGCTTTAAAAAGGCCCAAAATGTTTTAGCTATTCTTGCTCATTGTTCAAGGCTTCAGGGATCTGTATGAGAATATTTGAACACAACGGTCAGAAGCCTTAAACTTCATGCCTGAAAAGTTGTCTCCACATAGAAATGTGTCAGAAATATTGGCATTAGCATTGCTAAGGTGTCAGACATATTATGTATGCCAAAAGGTTTACTAAGCAACCAAACTAGTATTGTCTATAACAGCATCACAGTAGAATTAATGGAACCAAACATTCAAACACGGCTTCATTTGTCACTTATATAATAAGTAGCATGCTGTGTATGGACCTAAGGCTTTGGATTTTTACTTTCAGGTTTGAATATTTTCTATATAAAAATGGGCACTCTAGGTGCTGCTTGTATGACAGGTATAGTCCTGGATTACCAATGGGCTGGGGGAATAGCATAATGGTCAAGGTGTTAACCTTATAAACACAAGGTAGAGGTTTAGATTTGTACCTTTGGAAGGCAAACTGGACAGGTGTAAAATGGCCCACAGAGGAACCTATTACCATGATGACTGCAAAGTGACTGTTCATCTGTTCATTTATATTAGGAAAGGCTGCTGTATTTATGCTGAGCATCTCATGCTAGGAGTTTTTTCTTATTACTAGGATATACTATGCCTTATATTTATATGTTCACATCTGCATATTACTGTGTAGTGTCTTGTATGAGGCAATATCCTAATGCATCCTATTTGCTAGCTGTTGTTTTGCTGCATATGTTGAACTGGATGGTGTCGAAATTGTCAGTATTGCTTTAATATACTTTTAATACTTTCTTCTTACCACTTGTTCCCAGCATTCTTGTCCTTGTCACTTAACTTGCCTATAATTTAATACAGAAGTGTTTTTATTCACAATTCTGAACAACTTATTTTCCTTACATCTAAGCTTCAGCTATGCAACAGGCACATACATCTTAGCAATATGCACACCTTTCAACTTCTTAGCACTACAATCAGGACCAAAAGCAAAAATTATGTGTTCACAAAGACCCAGCATTCTGGACAGATTTTAAATGTTGCTCTTATCAAGTTTGAAAGTTGCTACAATAACAGCTTTTGCATTAGCAGGTATTTTCTGAAGGATGTAATGTCTGAAACTCAAATGTCTGCAATTATTTAGTGACTGCAGTCCTCAATGATTTGCCAGAAAGTCACAGGTTTTATGAGTGACAGATCTAAAATAGAAGGCAAAAATCTGGACATACTGCAAAATTTTAGACAGATCAGAGGTATGATAATAGGTTTTAAATTCCCTACCAGTCAGGGCTGTGCTCTTCTGTGAATAACAACTCCCAGGCAGCTGAGTGTCTGTCAGCCTCCGTGTTGACCTTGTCTGTCAGCCTCTGTTTTGACCTAAGATCAATGATTACATGGATTCATAAAGGTACCAGGAGTGGAGAAAGAATTGATAAAGCAGTGCTGCTCACCTCAAACACCTCAAATCAAAAATAAAATCAAATGTATTATTTAGATTAAATCTAGGCTTGGTACAATAAAAATAAATAATACAATAAACTGAATACCTAGAACATAATACAATTAGCCAATTACAATTGTAGCATCAATTGATATGATGGAAAATCAATAAACCTTAAGATAAAGAATATGGTTTACAATGCACTAACATTGAAATGTGTGCTATAAAATAGGTCAGATGAAAAGTTAGTTTTTCAAAATAATTGCATTTTGAGGAACTTGTAAGTTGTTCGACAGATGGCTCAAACCATAACAGGCAAAGCAGCATATTCTAGAAATATGCTGCATGAAAGAAGGAAGAATTTCATTCGAAGTGTTCCATATGAAATCCTGGAGTCAACAGCAGCCCCCCCCCCCCCCCCCACCACCACCACCAATTGTCAAGTGAAGTGTTGCAGATGGCTGGAAAGTCACCAGTTATGTCATAATGCTAGAATGACCCAAGTCATGCAGGCTTGGTATCTTAGGACAGGTATCTTAAACTCAAGCCTTGAGACTGCTGCTAGCCAAAGCATGCTGCATAACATTGGTGTTGTATGGGAGTAACAAGTTACTCCAAATGAAAAACATGTACCACGATTCTATACCATCTGCAGGTGACACGTTACCAGTCTAGGTAAAGGATATTACAGCAGTGTATCATGGAGGGTCCAATGTGTGCATGCCAACAGATGATTCCTATTGATACCAGTGGTCTAAGAGCATTTGCAATGTAATAAAAAAATGAAATAACATAGAAAAGCAAGGATGGAGACAAGCCCTGATGAGATGAGAGAGCTGTAAGGATTCCTGGTGAAGATGAAGACCTTGGTTGAAGATGACAGCTATTCTGTGGGGCAGCATATCAGGAGGCATCATGTTCCTGCACATTTGAAAGCATAGCTACTGCAAGCCCATTGCATGTCCACTTCACTGGGTTCCATGGAGTCTGCAGGATTACATGGTATAAGTGAAAAACATTTCCATTTGCCTTATAAGTCATATTCTCAGACATAATTTTCAACTGTGTCTGCATTTTAATTCATCCATAATTTTCTCTCCAAATACTACTCAATCCATCCAAAAACTGGAACTTGTATGAAAAGGGCTGATTGGGCCTAGTAGAACTGATTTGGCTTAGTGGTGCATTGCTCTGACTCTAGTGCACAGGGTCCTGGGATTGAGACTTGCCAGGGCTGGTTATTTATGGATGGCGCAGTGGTTCAATTCTTTTGTGGAGTATGCATGTCCGCACTGTGCTCATGTGGGTTTCTTCTCACATTACAACAACATACATCTAGAGTGTTTCTTCCTGGGCCTCCACTGAAAATTGGCTTCATTCCAAGTTGGACTTCCCCGTTAACAAATGTAAAATAAATAAAAGAGGTGGTGGATTATAGTCAGAAAATACTAATAAGTGATAACCATTACAGACTTATTTTACATCAGAAAATGCATGCTAATTCACACCCTCTTTTTCTATCAAATTTCTAATTTACTAGCACCAGTATTTAAAACATGTCCCTAATTATTTTTGCTCTGTCCTTAATTCTGGAGGCAAAAGGTTCAGAGTTGTATTCCCTGTCATCAAACCCTTGTTCTTATATACGATATACATAGTAGTACTGTAGGTAGTATAGGCTGCAAAGGAATAAGTAAAAAAAAAGAATAACAAGTGACAGAACTTGCTGTCGGCCTATTTGATTTATCAGATGCAAAGGCAAATTAAAAAAAAAAAGCAAATCTGATATTTAAAAGAAAGACACAGTTATGTGCAGATACTGTAGAATCAGGTAACAAAATGAGTGAGGCAGTGAAAACTTTTAATATCATGTTTAATTTTTATGCAGTATTCCAGGGATCAGAGTAAAGGGATAGAAAACACAGTTGAAAGCAATTGAGATATTTGGTTAAAGATGACTTTTAAACTACAGTAAGCTATTTGATACAGTATTAAGACACAAGTAGTTACTGAATAAATCTTTAATGCAATGATTGGGTCCAGGGGCGGCCCGTGCTATCGGGCTGCTGGACTGCAGCCCCCTCAGAATGAAATAAAAATAGAAAAAAAATATTTTTTTAATTTTTCGCGGACTTCGCGCATGCACAGTAGTCCCGACTACTGCACGTCTATGCACATGCTCCAGGCAGTCCGGCAGGACCCATAGGGAACACATGGAGACGTCTGTGCACTTTTAAAGTGCACAGACTCGCTGGGATGATGTCTCAGGGCTGGACTGCAACAGCAGCAGTCAGAACAGTCTCGGACTCTCGTCGGGAGGTTTGTTTGATGTCAGGGATCTCGCGGGTCTTGGGAGTAGTATTGCGCAGGCAGGATTAGCTGGATACTATGGAGAAGGAGAACGGACAGGTAAGTGTATGGTGCTTTTTACTTTTACAATGATGTGTATGGTACTTGCTTTTAGTTTATACGTTGTGTATGGTATGGTACTAGCTTTTAATTTAGAAGTGTGTGTGTGTGTGTGTGTGTGTGTGTGTGTGTGTGTGTGTGTGTGTGTGTGTGTGTGTGTGTGTGTGTGTGTGTGTGTGTGTGCATGCGTGCAGTTGTTATAAAGCTATAAGGCCTATGCTTTAGCTCCTGTCAGCATTCTCTGACCCATGCAGGTATATGTTTTGCTCTGTTAATACATAGTATATAAATGTGCTGTAGATTGGCCAACAGCCCTGTTGCTTATCAGTCAAAATGTAGTACTTTATAATGTATTCGAGTGTCTGTTCACAGATGAACCTTTCCCACATTTTGGCTCAAGGACATAGATCTGATACTGTGTTGAAATTTTTTGCTATAGAAGGGGAGGGTACCTTAGCAAGGACTCTGACTACAGCATGATTTAGAATTATAAGGTCAAGATTTTACTGGTGAGAACCAGATTAAGCAGGAATGCTAGATTTGTTGTCGGATACAGCACAGTTAATGTGAGTGCTACACAAATCTTGGTTATGGTGTAGTGCAGTAGGATGCAGTGGTAGTATTGACAGCTATAGGTTTTCTGGTTTGATTCTTGGTTGGGATGGCTTCTGTGTGGAGTCTGCATCTCCTCCCTGTGTTTGTGTGGATTTGCTCTGGTGCCCTGCCATTTTACAAAGATGTGTCTGCAGTATTAATCCCTGCGTCTCTGCTGAAAATTGTTTTTGTTCTGTCCGCAGTAAAATTGACAGGCATTTGGAATTTCAGACTTCACGTTTCTGAATATTTAATTCCTTGCATATTTGATGGTGCAGTGGTAGTATTGTTGCCTCACAGCTATAGGTTTTCTGGTTTGATTCTTGATTGGGGTGGCTTCTGCGTGGAGTCTGCATCTCCTCCCTGTGTTTGTGTGGATTTGCTCTGGTGCTCTGCCATTTTACAAAGACGTGTCTGCAGTATTAATCCCTGCGTCTCTGCTGAAAATTATTTTTGTTCTGTCAGCAGTAAAATTGACCGGCATTTGAATTTCAAACTTCATGTTCTTCAGAATACATAGTAGCACAACCTTTTTTTCTAGCAATTTTCTAAGTTTATAAGATGAATATTTTAAATTTGTCCCTATTTTTGGGACTGTATTCCCCATTATGGCTTTGTCCAGGTTTTGTGCTAAGGTTGACAGCTATGGCAAGAACTGAATTCACTGAATATGTTTGAGGGCTGTATTCCCTTATTACTGGGTTTGTCCAGGTGTTTTGTACTAAGAGGTTGACAGCAGAGAACTGAATTCACTAAATGATAGCCATTTAAGTTTCAGTCTTCCTCTCTTTTACAAAGCAGCTGATGTATGTGAGTGGTATGTTACTCTGACTGTTTTTGCTCAGGGACCTTGGCAGTAAAATGTATGGTGGCAACACAACATTTTATTCTATGCAACTTTCCAAGATTATACAAGCAATGTTTAATGTGTCCCTGGTTTTGGGCTTGACCCCCAGCACATTTTGGCTTTTTCCAGTTTTCTTGAGCTGCAGTTGAGATGCAGTTGAGTATTGAGTAGATTTTACAAGGAGCTGAGAGCTGCAGGGGAATAGAAGTTTAGTGCTTTGCCTAGTTAATACTATAGCACAACAGGTTGTGTACTTGCTTTTAATGCAGAAGGCTGTGGGTTCTACTCCCACAAGGGTGGATGCTGCCTGCTGAGAATGTTCTCCTTGGTGAAGATACTAACTATGAGTCTGTTATCAGTTTGCCATCCATTTCTTCTTGCAATATTATTACTAGCTTATCATTTTTTAATGTAATATAGGCAATTTATTCCTGAGGGGCAATAGACACTTTATTTTTCGATGAAACCATGAATATAAAGGTGATTGCTAGCAGCAACCACTTCATTAGTTACAGATTTCTTTAATGTGGAATTATTTAGATGACTTACTTCAGAGATTGTGCATATTTACTGATAATGGACTGTAGAATTGTGCATATTTACTGATAAAGGTGGACTGTAGAATTGTGCATATTTACTGATAATGGTGGACTGTAGAATTGTGCATATTTACTAATAATGGTGGACTGTGGAATACTACTAATAATGGTGGACTGTAGAATTGTGTATATTTACTAATAATGGTGGACTCTGGAAGTCTGAGTAGACTTTTTTATGATAAATATTCTCAACTGGGCAGTTTTGCCATTATGGGTGCATATGGTTTGTTTCATTGCTTACAAAATGTTCAAACAAATTTAAAACACCCTCTAACATGTACTATATTGTACAAGGAATATAATTTTAGTACAATGAGGAAGGTGTATCAAAGAGCACATGTATGTTTCATATATATGCAAGGGGCCTATGATTTGAAAACAGCCCAAAATTAATCTTTATCTGCCACTGGCAAAATGTATTTTGAATGGGTTTCAATGCTGTTTCAATGAATGTGAGTTTCTAGGGCAGAGAAGTTTTGCCCCAATGCTACGTTTTCATTGTGAGACTGCATTGCTTTGTTTAACAGATGACTTAGTGTTTGTGCTGTAAAATACAGAATAAAACTTTCAAATGAAGTCCAACTCATCATAGAAGTAAAGCAGTATGCACATTAGTGTTTATGGTAAATGGAGTGAAATAGCCATGTAATGGTTCATTGGAATGGCTGCAGAGGCTCCATTCAACCATTATTTTGTCAGGGAAGGGCAACTCAGACAGGCCCAGCTGAACTATACCTCCCAGCTGTCCAGATTTTCAAAGAATGAATAGATTTTGCTTCTTATTTTTGGTTTGTTCTTCATAAAATTTGTAGTTTTCTGGCAAATCATTTAGGAATTAAGTCACTAAATAATAAGTTTCAGACTTCATAACCTTCAGAAAAATGCATGTTAAAGTAAGAGCTGTTCTATCAACTGTCTCAATTTATACAAGAGCAATTTTTAGTACTGTTTATATGTGCCCCCAATATATTTGGCCTTGTTCAGATTTACTGCATTAACAGGTTGAGAGGTACATGCAAATAAATTGCTTTATAAAATTAGGCATAGCCAACCTCTCAACTGTCCCCAATTTTTGGCACAAAATGTTGCTCTTCCCCCTAATAATCCCTCTACAAAATAGCAATTTTGGAAGAAAACATGGAGGGTTTACAATTAAGAAATAACTGTAATAATCAAAGTTATAGATTACGTGAAATGCATGTAGATTCTTTTATTTTGTCAGCTGCTCAAGGTAGCAGTACTAATATTAAAGTGTCCCTTCTTTGCAGGTAGCTTGAAAGCTGTATTGTGTGTCTATTTTATATTTTTGCATCACAGTTTTGGTCCATTTTTCATAAAGTTGTGTTTTTTGGCAAATTATTGACAAATCACTAAAGACTGAAGTTAGAAAATGACAGACATTTGAGTTTCAGATTTTATACCCTTCAGAAAATTCATACTAATGCAAGACCTATTCTTTTCTAAGTTTATTAGAGCAATATTTCAAAATTGTCCTTATTTTTGGGCCTTTGTCCCACTTCTGTGTATGGTTTTGTCCATATTTTGCTCTTATCAAGTTTGAAAGTTGCTACAATAACAGCTTTTGCATTAGCATGTATTTTCTGAAGGCTGTAATGTCTGAAACTCACATGTCTGCAATTATTTAGTGACTGCAGTCCTCCATGTTTTGCCAGAAAGTCACAGGTTTTATGGTGACAGATCTAAAATAGAAGGCAAAAATCTGGACATACTGCAAAATTTTAGACAGATCAGAGGTATGATAATAGGTTTTAAATTCCTACCAGTCAGGGCTGTGCTCTTCTGTGAATAACAACTCCCAGGCAGCTGAGTGTCTGTCAGCCTCCGTGTTGACCTTGTCTGTCAGCCTCTGTTTTGACCTAAGATCAATGATTACATGGATTCATAAAGGTACCAGGAGTGGAGAAAGAATTGATAAAGCAGTGCTGCTCACCTCAAACACCTCAAATCAAAATAAAATCAAATGTATTATTTAGATTAAATCTAGGCTTGGTACAATAAAAATAAATAATACAATAAACTGAATACCTAGAACATAATACAATTAGCCAATTACAATTGTAGCATCAATTGATATGATGGAAAATCAATAAACCTTAAGATAAAGAATATGGTTTACAATGCACTAACATTGAAATGTGTGCTATAAAATAGGTCAGATGAAAAGTTAGTTTTTCAAAATAATTGCATTTTGAGGAACTTGTAAGTTGTTCGACAGATGGCTCAAACCATAACAGGCAAAGCAGCATATTCTAGAAATATGCTGCATGAAAGAAGGAAGAATTTCATTCGAAGTGTTCCATATGAAATCCTGGAGTCAACAGCAGCCCCCCCCCCCCCCACCACCACCACCACCAATTGTCAAGTGAAGTGTTGCAGATGGCTGGAAAGTCACCAGTTATGTCATAATGCTAGAATGACCCAAGTCATGCAGGCTTGGTATCTTAGGACAGGTATCTTAAACTCAAGCCTTGAGACTGCTGCTAGCCAAAGCATGCTGCATAACATTGGTGTTGTATGGGAGTAACAAGTTACGCCAAATGAAAAACATGTACCACGATTCTATACCATCTGCAGGTGACACGTTACCAGTCTAGGTAAAGGATATTACAGCAGTGTATCATGGAGGGTCCAATGTGTGCATGCCAACAGATGATTCCTATTGATACCAGTGGTCTAAGAGCATTTGCAATGTAATAAAAAAATGAAATAACATAGGAAAGCAAGGATGGAGACAAGCCCTGATGAGATGAGAGAGCTGTAAGGATTCCTGGTGAAGATGAAGACCTTGGTTGAAGATGACAGCTATTCTGTGGGGCAGCATATCAGGAGGCATCATGTTCCTGCACATTTGAAAGCATAGCTACTGCAAGCCCATTGCATGTCCACTTCACTGGGTTCCATGGAGTCTGCAGGATTACATGGTATAAGTGAAAAACATTTCCATTTGCCTTATAAGTCATATTCTCAGACATAATTTTCAACTGTGTCTGCATTTTAATTCATCCATAATTTTCTCTCCAAATACTACTCAATCCATCCAAAACTGGAACTTCTATGAAAAGGGCTGATTGGGCCTAGTAGAACTGATTTGGCTTAGTGGTGCATTGCTCTGACTCTAGTGCACAGGGTCCTAGGATTGAGACTTGCCAGGGCTGGTTATTTATGGATGGCGCAGTGGTTCAATTCTTTTGTGGAGTATGCATGTCCTCACTGTGCTCATGTGGGTTTCCTCTCACATTACAACAACATACATCTAGAGTGTTTCTTCCTGGGCCTCCACTGAAAATTGGCTTCATTCCAAGTTGGACTTCCCCGTTAACAAATGTAAAATAAATAAAAGAGGTGGTGGATTATAGTCAGAAAATACTAATAAGTGATAACCATTACAGACTTATTTTACATCAGAAAATGCATGCTAATTCACACCCTCTTTTTCTATCAAATTTCTAATTTACTAGCACCAGTATTTAAAACATGTCCCTAATTATTTTTGCTCTGTCCTTAATTCTGGAGGCAAAAGGTTCAGAGTTGTATTCCCTGTCATCAAACCCTTGTTCTTATATACGATATACGTAGTAGTACTGTAGGTAGTATAGGCTGCAAAGGAATAAGTAAAAAAAAAAGAATAACAAGTGACAGAACTTGCTGTCGGCCTATTTGATTTATCAGATGCAAAGGCAAATTAAAAAAAAAAAAAGCAAATCTGATATTTAAAAGAAAGACACAGTTATGTGCAGATACTGTAGAATCAGGTAACAAAATGAGTGAGGCAGTGAAAACTTTTAAAATCATGTTTACTTTTTATGCAGTATTCCAGGGATCAGAGTAAAGGGATAGAAAACACAGTTGAAAGCAATTGAGATATTTGGTTAAAGATGACTTTTAAACTACAGTAAGCTATTTGATACAGTATTAAGACACAAGTAGTTACTGAATAAATCTTTAATGCAATGATTGGGTCCCTGAGTGATACATACAAAATACTGGGCGTTTAATAAGCTACTGAGGACCATAGTGAACAGAGTTTTCTCAGCTGTAAGGAAGGCATCCAGTGATTTAACAAAGATATCATTAATGGATCTGAGTATTTCCAATGACTTTAAAAGCAAAATATTGTAGTAGCTCTAGAAGTAAATACACACACATATATATATATATATATATATATATATATATATATATATATATATGTGTGTGTGTGTGTGTGTGTGTATATATATATATATATATATATATATATATATATATACACTTTTTTGTATGCTGTAACATAATTATACAGTAGGAGACTGGCAATTTAAATTCAGCATAAAATGCAGCACAATACATTTGAGAAGCATTATCATGGGAAATGAATATGCAGTACACTTGAAGAGGAAGGTGGAGTAAAAAAAAACTGAAAAGGGCCCAGGGAAAATTATATCATGTTAACTAAGCAGTGGAACAGCACAAAGGATGGCTGACAAACATTTGCAATGCCCAAAGAAGGTGTATCACCATCAGCAGTAGAACATGAGAACTTACTACTCGTCCGCTGTACAAATAGCTGGTAAAATGCTATCTAGACCACTATATACAGTTGTGCCCTCACACTAATAGAGGATTAAAAATAAAGAGCACAGATGAGAGCAATGAAGATCAGTTCACTTACCTGGTTAAAAATGAATACAGTAAATTGAAAAAACGAATGCATAGCCTGAACCAGAAATCATGTAAAAAGAAAATAGGCAGGTTTAACATTAAAAGTTTTGAACAACGAAAGATAAAATGGGAACTTGATTGTAATGTTTACATATCTCGAGGATATCCTGAGAATCCACAAAGAAATCTTCAGTATTTCACAGACTAATTCAGAAAGATAAATAAAAATAACAACAAGAAAAGGAAAAAGCAAGTGAAATGCAGCAGTATAGGCTGGATTAGAAGAGGGAAGAGCCGAATGAAATACTCAGATTGTAAGGCAACTGTATCACTAAAAAACGTTTTAGTAACACAAAATGTGGTGAAATACAGGAGTTTCAGCACAGAATATGGAAGCTAGGGATGGTAGTGGGCTGGCTAGTCAGCATACCTCTCAATCTCTTAGTGCAAGAAATCTGGACAAAGCCAGACAAAATGGGGGGACAAAAACCCATCAGTAGGGAAATATTTTAAATATTGCTCTTAGAAAGTTGCTAGAGTAACAGGGTTTGTGTTAACATACATTTTCTGAACAATTTGAAGTCTGAAACTCAAATGCATGTCATTATTTGATGACTTCAATCCTCAGATCATCCCAGTGATTTGCCAGAAATACACACTTTTTATGAGGAACAGACGAAAAATATGAGACGACAATCTGGACATTCTGCAAAAATCTGGGCAGTTAAGAGGTATGCTAGTCAGATAACAAAACACAAGAGTGGGAGTGAAGCACAGGAGACCATAAGAGGACAGCAGGATGTGATTTTCACTGAGTGATGGTTGGATGAAGTAAAGCAGATAACAAAGATATGGGCAGAAGGTGTCACTGGAGTACAGGCATGTTAGGTGTTACAGAACAGGGAGGACATGGTTTGCCATGTTGGGGAGGAGATATGTCAGAGTGGGAGTGCAGTGGAATGAACACAAAATAGAGATGGAGGAAGTGAAAGAAAACACTGGCTGTTGTCTAAGGTCCTCAGGAATCTGGACAGGAGGTTAGAGGATCGTTTGATAAGAGATCTTCAATGGATTACTGACCACTGCAGGAGTGCCGGAGAGCTAGAAAATAGCAAGAATGGTACCCTTGCATCGGGCAGTGGGTCGCAGAAAAATCTGGAAAATGTAATCCTGTTAGTCTAACACCAGTGGCAAAAAATGTCAAGGAGAAAATCCATAGGGGGAAAGGCTATCTGCTTTTCTAGGAATAAATGGAGACTGACTGAAGGATGGCACTTCTTCTTGGGAAACAGGGCTCTGACTTCAGAAAAGAATGCCCCTTTGAAACTCCTATGAGCAAAGAAATTAGTTCTCCCATGCCCAGACTGGACATTTGTAACAGCCAAAGATGACATAGCTAACCTCCATGGTGGTGACAGAGACTACACCGGAGGTCCCCAGAGAAACAAGTGAGTTGCCTAAGGAACAAACCATGGCCACTACAGTCACCCACTAGTGTATGAGCCTATGAGGCACTGTGTGAGCTTGCAGAATGGACAGATGCTCCTTAGTACTTCTTTTTAGGTTCAACAGGAGAAGGAACTGTTGGACTAATAAGAGAATCCATGTTCCTAACAAGAGAGAAGACTGTTCACCAGTAATCACAGCTGGAAGGAGTCATTTGGAAAGTTCATATCTACTCAAGTGTTTACAACCACTGCACATGCTTAGGCTGCCCCACAGTGGTCCCAGTAATCACAAAGCTAAATGCACAATGTGTGTACACTTTTGTTCCCATATCAAGAGATACCTTTCCCCTGGTAAGTGTAGCTGAAAGAAGGTCATAAGATAAGTTATCACAAAGTATATACAAGCGTTTAAATACATGTACTTTCTGTATTGCTGTAACTTTTCATATTTACTCAAAAATGTCATTATAACATCTGCCAACATCTTTCAAACTTTGTGGTAAATTACCTGAAAACTGGAAACTAGATTCAAATGTTTGAGCTGCATTTCTCTGAGAGAGGAACTTTTGAGAAGCCAGAAATGTTCCAACATGCAATGTTCCTTCATGTCACAGATAAGAAAGTAATACAAATATAATGGCCACTTTTAGCCTCAAATGGGTGGAAAAGACCTGTTCAGCAGTTCTGATGGAAATATTCCAGACACACTGTAAGGCAAATAAATATCTTGCACATGCAAGGTATTTATTTTTAGTAGTAATCAAGGGTTTCAAGAGTCAATATATGTTTATGCAACTGAAATTAATCACAGAGCAAATGTTTAAGTTTGTAAACTTGCTTGATTTACTGATGAGAGATGGCACTGGGTATGATTCATGAATATGGTATGCATTTCAGTAGGGCTGATACATGCAAAGGGGGTGTAGTGATGCAGTGGTTGGCATTGTTGCCTCACAGCAAGAGGTTATCCAATTCAATTTTCAGCTGGGGTGCCTTCTGTGCAGAGTCTGCATGTCTTCCCTGCATTCGTGTGGGTTTCCTCCGGCTGTGCCGGTTTCGTCCCACATTCCAAAGACATGTAGTAGGTGGACTGGACACTCTAAATTGGCCCTAGGTGTGAGTGTGTACATGCAGATGTGTAAGGTGCACCCTCCAAGGTGGGTTGGGCTTTGGGCTAGCAGCCTGAGACTGTAAAACCCATAACTGCTACAGAAACAATGAGCTCTGAAAGGTGCTTGTTGCTTGATTCCCCACAGGGCATGCAAACAGGTGAGACAGAGAGAGACAGGGAGAGGGAGATATAGATAGCAAGTAAAACCCGTGTGAAATGCCCTACATGATTCACAGAAGTCCACCGAAACTTTGAAGCCTAATGGAGTATGGCCACACATAACTGCAGCTGGTGTGCAAATGGGCATCCACAGTAAAGTCTGTGATTTATAACTGAGCTACTCTGTGGAGTAGGGAAGGAAAGCTATGGGAGTGCAATGGCAGACAAAAACTGCCAACACAGCAGTTCAGTGTCCATCTGCAATGGAATAGTGATCAACTACTTAGCCTAACAGAGATGAGCAACAGCGTCACTGTTCCCTCGAATGACAAGCATGGCAGGATGGGAAACACCCATAAATTTATCCAGATTTTCACAGATTGTCCAAACTTTTACCTCATATTTTTGGTCTGTTCTTCATAAAATCTGAGGCTTTCGGGCAAATCACTGAAAATTGTAGTCACTCATTGTACAGATTTTCACAGAATGCCCAGATTTTTGCCTCATATGTTTGGTCTGTTTTTCCAAAAATTGTGGTTTTCTGGCAAATCAGTGGCAAATTATTAAAGATTAAAGTTAGAAAATAATGGCAGACATTTGAGTTTCAGACTTCACACTCTTCAGAAAATTCATGCTAATGCAAACCTGTTATTCTATCAACTTTTTAAGTTTGTAAAAGCAATATTTAGTAATTGTCCCTATTTTTTGGGCCTTTGTCCCTCTTTTATTTATGGCTTTGTCCAGATTTCTTGCTGTAACAGGCTGAAAGGTATGAAGTTACTGAATCACAAAATAATAACATACATTCGAGTTTCAGACTTCATAGCCTTCAAAAACTGCATGCTAAAATAAAGTCTGTTATTCTGGCAACTTGCTAAATTTATTAGAGCAATTTTTAAGTTTGCTTCAGATTTGGGGCCTTTATCCCACAATTATATTTAGCTTTGTCCAGATTTCTCGTGCTTAGAGGTTGAGAAGTATATACCACAGGATGCAATGATACATTCTACAATGTAGTGCAGTACAAACACACTGCCACAATCAACTTTGGCCCGCCTACAGCACAGTTACTCAGATGAGCTGACAGCAAACGGAATGGCTGCTTGTACTAGGTCCACTCATCAGCAGATTATGCTAATGACAATTCCACTGCTGTTATGGCAACTGGGGCAAAAATTTTTATCAATCTGGCCCTACCATGACTTTGGAAGTCTGTGGACATACTTCACCTCATCTCTCCATCTGAAATAAGATAATGCCAATGAAACAGGTGGTCTGGTATTTGTGTGTGTGTGTGTGTGTGTGTGTGTGTGTGTGTGTGTGTGTGTGTGTGTGTGTGTGTGTGTGTGTGTGTGTGTGCGCGTGCACGTGTGTGTGTGTGCTCATGTATGTGAGCACACATGTGTAACTGCTACAATGAGTGGCATACATAAAAGGGAGCAATATGTGTGGGCTCAAAATGTGTCACTCCATTGAGTCCATGATCACAATTTTCTTCAGAAAGCATGTGATTCTTTTTCTGGCATATTCACTCATTTGCTGAGTTGGTAAGAATTTGGAATAAGATGGCATGGAATGAAGCTCCTACCTGAAATACAGGGGAGCTTGCCCACTTTAAAAATGCTTGTGTTAGTGTTTTAGTTGTATATTTTATTGCTTGAATCTCACTATTATTCAAATACATATATCACATTATTTGTGTACTTGACTTAGTGGATTTCATGCAGTAAAAATAAAATAAAGTACAGTTGTCTAAGTAAACTTATCATAACAGTAGATGGTCTGGTCTAATAGACCACTTTTGCAGTAACATACTCTAACTGCCAGGAATTCATGCAAAGCTCCATATAACAGGCAGTTAGAAGGAATTCAAAAAGCTAAAGAGCATTTTTTGCGTAGGAAGTAGACAAGAACTCTGAAAACTTATACTAGATGTAGTACACCCACAGGCTGTAGTTGAAGTAGATATGGGTTCCTTCCTACCTGACTGGTGACACCCCTATTAGCCCAACACACCAAGGTGGCAAGAATGGCAGATTGTATTCTAGGGGACACATCTAGTTTAAAAAGCAATAGCACAACCATAAACAAATAATTTCAATAGTGCACCAGTTAGCAATAAGGCACTGCAGTGGTGGTGCTGCAGTAGCGTTGTCGCCTCACAGTAAAACGTTGTCCTGTTCGATTCTCAGCTAGAGTGTTTTCTGTGTGGAGACATGTGTGAATGGGCGTATCTTCATTGAAGGTTGTGCGTCAGGGCCGGCAACTCAGCATGTAAAAATCTACTGCCAGTCATTAGCGGACCGGAGTTCCGCTGTGACGACCCCTAACCGGGAAAAGCCGAAAGACACAACAATAACAACAACAACCAGCTAGCAATAAGGCAAGGTGAGATATGCTTGCAGTGAAAACATACATTCACCCTCTTCCCCAGAACTCAACAGAAAAAGGTCTTGATACTCAAACATGCACAAAGAAGGCAATATCAATGAGCAGTACAGCTTTATAATGCAGCAATACAAACACGGGGAAAATGCAATGTCATTAAGCAATAAAAGAGTTATAATACAACAATACAGATATGAGAAAATGCAATGTCATTGAGCAGCAAAATTCTTGAAGGCAGCAGTACTAACACGAGCAAAATGCAATGTCATTGAACAATGAAGCTTTATAATGCAACAATACAAATATGAGAACATGCAATGTCATTGAGCAGTACTAACACCCTCAACCCCCTTGATCAATTCTAAACAGACCAACTATGAAACACTTTATTATACCCTGTTCACTGGCCAGTGACTACTTACAGTCTTACTGATCCCGGTTATGTGTAATCCGCAAAGCATTTAAGGGGGAATCCACAGTCTTATAAAAATATAAAATTATGGCCAGAGCCTCTCACTACTCCGTCAAGAATATCCTTGTGACCAGGCACTGTGGTTCCTCTGATGAGAAAAGTAGAAAAATCACCTGCTAGAACTCTGGTAATCATCTATGGCTTTTCTGTACTAGGCCCAAAGGAATTCCTTTTCTTGCTGAATCATATGCAGGCATGGAACTACTGGTTTCAGACTTCTCTCCTGATTCCACAAAATACCATTATCCAAGAATTCAGCAAAAGACAGACACAATTTACCACTTCACTTCCCTGTCCCAAAGCACTAGAAAAGAAAATCCAGTCATGCTGCAAGGCCCTTTTTCCCTTCAGCTCCCTGTTTCAGTCTTCCCTCCTTCAGCTAGTGCTCCAGTCTCCTCTTTCACTTTCGAAATTGTCTTTAATATTCATGAAAAGAGCTGCACCTTGTGGTGTAATGAAAAACTACAGTCTATTACTTCTACAATGAAATACAGTGGGAGCTACATAGAAAACAAAGTGAACCATAACTAAACACAAAAGGGTGAAAACTGCCCCACCCTGACAACACCAAAAAGAACACCAAGAAGAGAAAGGGGCTGGAGGGACTTCTGCAATGGTGAAGTCTTATGGCATCTACTGCTATGGTAAGTTTACTTACACAACTCTGCTGTGTTCAATACACAGATCACCATTCCAGTAGCCTAAGATATTTGAGTAGATTTCCATAGTTTGGTCAAGAGTAGAAAAAAAGTCAGTGGCAAAGCTTGTTCTGGAACTGGAAAAATAATCCAGTTTATAGTGTTTTGTAAAAGTATGTACAGAGAATCAATTACTGCCTCTAGAATACTTCTAGAGTCTACGACTTTTCAGAAAGCCATTGATAAAGCCAATGCTCTTGTGGAATATGTTGCAACCCTTCCTGGAAATGGCTTAAATATGACAAAAAGTAATAGCATGAAACAATCATCTAGAAATAGTCAACTTTGTTACTGGTCGTCCTTTCTTCTTACCTTCATAGGAGACAAACAGCTGGTCAGTTTTTCTTGAAAGGTTGACTAGTTTCCAAGTAGTATCTGAGCTGCCTGTGGAAATCTAGAGTGTGAAGAATCCTTTCCCCCTTATTCTTTGGTTCAGATGATTGAAAGATTAATAGTCTGGCTTAAAGAAAACTCTGTGACAACTTTAGGCATAAAGATAAGATTTGTTCTAAAAGGAATCCTGTCCTTCTGAAAACTTGAGGTACTGTTAACTCACTATAAGAGCTTGCAACTCAGATATTCTCCTAAGAGATGAGAGATTGAATAACGCTGTCTTCCATATTATGAACCTCATTTCAGGCTGATGAGCTGGGTCAAATGGAGACAGAGTAAGCTTCTGAGGCACAAAACTGAGATCCCAAGTCGGAGCCACCTGTTTCCTATGTGGACGAGTATGAAGACCCCTTTCAAAAACTGTTCACATGAGCATTATTAGAAAGGAGGGATTTAAGAGCAGACAAACAGAAATGGCTAACAAATGTAACTTGATAAAAGAGTAAGACAGTCCATTAAACAGTAACTTACACAGATATTCAAGAACCTGAGGCAGCCAAGGAGGAAGAGGGTCATAATCACTTGCACATATATGATTTTCTAGTAGCAGCTTTTCTCACCTCTGTTAATAATTGCCATGTGTCTTCAATAAGAAAAGGTGCCTAAAAGGTATTGGAATTCTTTGATTCAGGGAGTCAGTTGAAGAGTTTCCAGTCTGGAATGTATCAATCTCTGTTTTGTCAGTAAATCCTGCCTAAGGGGAAACTTGTGATAATTTCCCTTGAACAAATCGAAAAGAAGGGAGAACCACTATTGTCTTGGCCAGAAGGGAGTCACCTCCATGGTTTTTGAAGAGTCATTCTGAATCTTTACAAGAAGAACCCTGGAAACCAGAGCAAATAGTAGAGAGGCATACAAGAGCATTCCTATCCATGGGAATGAGAAAGTGTCTGTCCTCCAGGCCTGTCGACAAGAAATCCTGGAGTAGAATTTCTTTAATTGTCTGTTCTGAAAGTTGGCAAACATATATATATGATGTGTATCACACAGTCAGATCAAATTTTTGGAAAAACTCAGGATAATGTTTCCATGCATAGGGGTCTTTCTTGTTCCTGCTGAGCTTGCAGACTATCATAGCTAGTCTGCAAGGAGGGTGGGACCTGGTTCTCCATTGTCTATGTACCACATTACAGTGGCTTTGCTTGTGTATACTTACAGAGTTTCTGGGGACCACAGATGATTCAACATCTTCAAAGTATTCATAACAGCCAACATCTCCCTGACATTTATGTGCTTTTCTTCTGTGATGACTAACTAGAGGGAGTTCAGAAGGGAGAACAGAAAACCTGAATTGCAAGCTATCTGGTCTATCCACCATCCAAACACTATTTTTACATATCCCTGATCTGGAATCTGAAAAGTCAAAGGGTGTAGATGCTGAGTATAGACTGATCTCAGGTACCATTGGATTTTCTTCATGTGTGGAATACTCACAGGAGACATAGAGCAAACTAAATGTTTTCATTCCAGAATAAAATGATCTAATGGAAGACTGGCTTTATTTAGTAGAGCTGGATAGAAATATTAAAATGAAAGAAATATATTAAAGAAACTAAATAAGCCCCAAAATGTGAGAAGATTGGTAAAATGGATGAACACAGTAATTAAGGCTATTAAGAGAAATTCATGTTATGTAATAGAAATAAATAATGTGTATTACTGTGCAGCTAAATTAATAATTGATAAAGTCTTACCACCAATATGCACAGTAACAAAGGAAAGGAAAGGAACACATAGAATGTCACCATGGAAGCAGTGAACAGAGAAAACTATAAAGCATTTAAGATAAGAGCTATCACTGTTAGAAGAATATAAAAAAGGAACAGATAATCAAAAATACTTAGAAAGACAGAGATGTGTTAAAAGTAAATCAGAGTATCAAAAAACAGACTAGGATTTATCATACACTATTTCAGATAATAAACTAAAAATATCAGTGACTCCAAACAGCAAACACTTAGAAGATATAAAGGTAAATATAAAGGAAAAGTACAAACTAAGCAATTCATTAATGACCCACAAAGGTTTTATAGAGAATTGGGGAAAAAATCAAAAGGAACAGAAACACAACAAAAAAGAAGTTGGTACATTTTGGAGAAGTATTTATGAAGCCCCTGATGAACATAATAAAAATGGTGAATGGATATAACAATTAAAAGAAACAGTAAAGAGCGTTAATGTAGAGAATATGAAATGGGTTGAAGCAATAGGTACAGAAACTGAGACAAAATTAAGAAAATCTCCTAACTGGAAAACCCTGTGTCCAAATACAGTACCAAACTTCTGGTTAAAGATATTAACATCTGTACACAAAGCTTTAGCCCTGAGCAAGAATTACTTATGTGCATCTCAAACAAACACAAACCAGGTTAACAACAGGAAAGGCAGCACTCCTCCGTAACAGGGCCAGATCCATTACTAGGAGACCTAGGCTTTTACCTAGAGCCTGTGTTGGTTGGGGGGTCCCATATTGGCTTGGGGAACCAATAAAAAAAAATAAAATAATTTATAAATAAAAAGTCAAAGACATCCCTTTATAACAGACTGAAAGATATTTGTAAAGCTGGACTGCTTTAGGACCTTGTAGAAGACTTCTGTAAGAAAAGAACAGCAACCCCCAGAAACCTCTAGGAGAGCATAACTTTTATGTTACATACCAGCAACAATATGTGTGTGTGTGTGTGTGTGTGTGTGTGTGTGTGTGTGTGTGTGTGTGTGTGTGTGTGTGTGTGTGTGTGTGTGTGTGTGTGTGTGTGTGTGTTCATAGGTTCATAGGTAGGTACTAGGCTATCGGCCCTAGGGCCCATACAAGCCTAGCCAAAAAATGTACCCTGGCTTTCGCCACCCAAGAAAATTATTTTCCTGTGCCCCTGTCGAGCTTTAAGCATCTGTAGCTGTGAAAAATCATAATATATTTTCTATGCCATAGGAATTTCATTCTGGTCTCAGTAAAACACCTCTGTTATAACAGATAAAATGTCACTGAAAGAAATTTCATCAGCAGTGAAATCTGAAGCTGTACTTTCCTCAGATTTGGAATGCTTGTAAAGAAAAGAAACCCCTGAAGTACACCCCTACCTCCACAATAACTGCTGTTTTCACTGAAAAATCATATTAGGATGAGAAGGAACACTTTTTTTCTTGCCTGCAGATTCTAAAGACAAGGACAAAGCAGTATAAGGTTTCGTGGCCAATCCCAGTAAATCTGTCTGCCCATGAGGACACTGTTAGTTTTTCTCAATAAGCACATAGTCCCTTAATAATGCCTGAGCCTTAGGCAACTAACCAGACTTTCACACCTACATCCCCATCCCAAATGCTTTGCCTGCCCCCCCCCCCATACTGACACTAGTGACTCTCCCTTCTTCTCTAAGGGTGTCCATACATCCCCAGAGGAAATAGCTATTCCTCAGGAAATAAGATTGGTGGTCTTAGGGACAACATGTGGCCACAACAGTCAGCTCAGCAGCAGTTGATTCAAATTTGGAACCTGTCTGACCCTTAAAGACTCCTTCATGTGTATTTTATTTTTCTGTTTGTGTGCCAGGGAAGGTACAACCACAGAGACCGAAGGTCCCTACATTAGTAAGCTGGGAAAGAGACATGAAGCATGGGTGCAGGACCCCAGACAAGCCAGTAATGTGAATGGTAGAGAACAATTGGCTCTGAGGTAAGTAAACACTGGGAGCCCCCCACAAGCACACTATCCCGTCCCAAACACACAAAACTTTAAAATCTGAATGTCTTTAGTCAAAATAGAAACTTTTACTCACAAATGTTTATATAGCCACCAACTTGACAACTCTCTTAAAAGTACAAAGACTGTCCAAATGACTTTGTTTCTATGCAAAAGTTATCATTTTTGACAGAAAAAACACAAGTTTTCCTTATAAAATGTCATTAAAATAGGAAGGTCTTCCCCCAAGGGGGCATCTCTGCCCAGCTCTTGAAGGATCACTAGAAGAATGACAGATTAATGGGGTCTGCTGAAGAAGCATTCTCTTCTGGAATCGAAAAAGCTTTAAAGCTTTTTACACATCGGCTGCCTTTTATATGGAGCTCTGCATGAACTTCTGACAATTAGAGAACATGGAGGGTGCCCAAAGCTCTATGAAGGTCGCCAGTACAGGGGGTAGGACCCAAACAGCTTAGTCTGCTGCAACAGTGATCTATGAACTGAAATTCTGTATTCACAGCTTTTGTTTTCCATTAGATATAGCAGCCCCCTCACAGTACTGTACACTGAGTTATACATCCACATTTCATATTTTGTAGTGTAATGGACGAACCACTGAATTTAAGATTCACTAGAATTCATTGGGTTCACTGAAAAATAAATTGTTTAGAATTTTTCAGGGTGGGAGCAAATCCCCCTAGTACACTGTTAGGGAATTCAACCCCCCCCCCAGAAATAGACTCAATGAGTTGAGTTGACCCCTCAAGTGTGGGGAAGTCCTGAATTTATACATTCACGCATTTGACTGCTCTTTTAGTAACCAGTTATATGGACTGGTCACAGGCTTCCTTCTTTAGCCCTTACTCATAAACCAGTTCCATTCATAATAAAACAAGACAAACAAGAGAATGACAGATTATAAAACAAATAAACAGCTTATAAATAAGATAAATTACAATTAGCAGGTGATGTCAGAAATAAAGCAAATAAAGCATCTCAGCAGCACTGTGGAGTAGTGTTATCAAATTTGTGATGGCATTCAGGAACAGATGTAAAGAAAGGCTTGGGAATTAAGTACACAATGTTCAGTACTTTTCTCCTGGAGCGAATCCAAAAATAATAACGGCTGCATTTCAAGAGAAAATAGTATTAATATTGGAAGATTGGAATTCTGTGATCAGGAAAACTGCAGTCATGCAGAACTGCTAGCAGCACCTAGACTAAGTCGATATTTAGAACACTCCACTAGAGCCTTGGAGTTAAGGGATGTCTTTGCTTTGGTATATGAATCCCTCAACGTACTTTTTTTTTCACAGCAGTACATGATTAACTCAATATTGGATAGTGTTTACATGACTCTGGAATGTGTTTACATGGTGCAGAAGACTTTGTACACACCCAAATGTTATATCTGATCAGACTATAAGTTGGAATGACAGATAATTTTAAAACAGATCAAGAAGGAGAAATTAGCATTTACACTACCAATTATTTGGTGAAGACCAGAGAAAAGTTGAAAAGATGTAGGCATAGGTTAATGGAACTGAAGAATTAGATCATGGGGATGACCTTCATATAAAGGAAGAAATAAGTCAGACAAAAAAAGGAAACAGACAAGCTATCTCCTGGAATAATGTACTGTTCCAGGACTACACTTTAAATAGAATAGTAAAGCCTTTTTTAATTAATCAGGGTATCAGAAACTATTGACAATTAAATGAAGATAACAGCAAGCTCAACAAATTACATTTACAATATACTTTCATCCTCAAACTCCTTTAGAAAACAGAATCCATGAAACTTGCTTGGATTTCCAAAGAGTTTTATAAAATGTGTTTTCTGTAGAGTTGAGATGAAATATAGGGAAAATGAGATTACAAATTCTCTTTTGGAAACAGTTTTACTCAAACTGAATGAAAATCAGACCTAAGACCTTATGAAACTGATTTACTCAGACAAAGTTGAACACCATATTGGCAAGACATACTGCAGGAAAATTAACATGAATAGATGGCCTGCTACTTAAGTTCTGGTGTCACGACATGTAGGTGATGGTATATTTATAAAATGACTTAATGAGGTCTTACTGAATGGGAATATCATTGGTATGTGCAGGCAATCCATGCTCAATGTGACCTCAAAATCTGGAAGCTATTGAAGTCTGGCGTACTTATACAGATCCATCTCAGTACGTAATCATGGTTAAAATCATTTTTGTCCATTATTTGAGTAGGTTAATAACATACCAAAGACAATTATGCATATGAAACAGGTGCAGGATAGAGGTGAAGTATTAATGATGTTAGATATGAGTGTTGAGAAGGCATCTGACAGGTGATAATGTGTCTGTGCATAAGTGATAGTGACAGTGTGTCTACTTCTAATCAATTTACATGTTTATGTTAGTGTGTGTGTGTGTGTGTGTGTGTGTGTGTGTGTGTGTCCGTCTGACTGAGAGTGTGTGGGGGTGATGTGGCTGTACAGGAATACAGAGGTATGTCAGAGTTCAGACCATTGCTCACGATCTCCTTGTTGAGTCAGTTGTGCAGCATAACATGAGCAGTACTCAACATTTTGAACTTCATTCCTGACACACACACACACACACACACACACACACACACACACACACACACACACACACACACACACACACAGACACACGTCCCAAATCTCTTCTACTGAAGTGTGCATTATGTCTGTAAGAACCGGGGCCTACAAGTGTCATCAAGAATGAGGAAGTCAGAGGTAGGCTCTTGAGAGAAACAGACTTTTCACTTCATAAAGCAAAAACTGGCTTTAGGAATGACAAGAAGGGTTACATTATTAAACAATGAAAACGAAGAAAAAGCTTTTAAACATTCATGTACATGCTCCACCATACATAAGGAAGTACCTGACTGGTGAAAGCTTGTTTTTTATTTTTATTGTTTTAATACAGTTTCCATTTTTGTTGTTACTGGAGCTTCATGTATTTTTTTCTTGTCTGAGTTAAATATCTGGCTCAAAATTAATCAACTGTAGCTATCTGAGATGTGTCTTGAGAAAATGAACTCTTGTATTCGGCGTAAAGATTTAACAGATCTGGAAGTGTACAAAATAAAGACCATGAGTGAAAATGGAGGCAAAATAAAGCTAAAAATGAATAAAATAAATATGTTAAAATAATATCGCCAGTGACCACATAGTTTCCTAGGTGGTGCTTGATAATAAGCCACACTCAGAGCAGGTAATATGGCTACAGGCATAAGAAAGAATGTTCTACAGTGTTTAATCATATTAGTAAGATCTGTATTTTGCAAAAATATGTAAAACTCAAAATAAATCAGGAACTCTACAGCCCCTCAGTCCCCAGCTGATCGAATTCCACTACCTCGCAGCCAGGGACACGAGCAGCTTTTAGCCCATGTAAGCTGCTGCTCATGCTTGAACTTGAACATGAGCTCAGTCAAGCAACTCACGCATGCAATTTCTTGCATGCTAGGGAAGAACATCAGGAAGTGCTCATGGGCTAGGTAATTTGGGAAGGGAAATGAGGAGACGGACATTAGGTTTAGAGAGGGGGATTTTAGGTTTATGGAGTGATTGGGAATTTAGGTTTGGGGGAGATTTTGTGTTTAGTGTGCAAGTGCTGCATTAGGTTTAGGGAGGAAAGGGTAGAAGAGAGGGGTTTTAATTTTAGGGAGTCATCAGAATTTTAGGTTTAGGGAGCGACTGGAACATTAGGTTTAGGGAGGGGGGAGATTTATGTTCAGAGGGCAGTTATGAGTTTAGGTTTAGGGACCAGGTGGGGGTTTTTAGGGTTAGAATCAGGGTTCTGATAAGGCTAGAAAAGATCAAGCTTTGAGTGGATAGTTATTTAAGGGAGTTAAAGCACTTGCCGAAATTAGCGAGTGGCAGCGAGGATGTGTGTGTCGAGCAAATGTGTCTCAAGCACATGTAATAGACCCAAACAAATATGTACAGCAAGAGTTATACATTGCTGAGGCAAAAAAGACAATAAAATGGAATGTTTGTGGATGCAGCTGGAAAGTATATTACAAACGCATTTCAGTCTTCAGGCAGTAGCAAATCCTTTTATAATAATTTGTGTGTTAAGGATTTTTGGTCTGAGAAATGTGTGACTGAATGCAGAAATATTGCATTTAAGTTAGATATATGAGCCAAATTAGTATTCTTTCAGATGTTATTTGCAAATCACTGTTACCTGCCTGGTGTACATAAAAGGTCAATGCCCATTTCTGGCAATGGTAATCAAGTCAGATTTTACTTAACTTGGAGTATAAGTGCAAAATATACAAGCTAATTTTCCATGCAATTACCTTGGAAAATCAGTTACAGCAGCCAAATACACTGGGTCATAATGTTTCTGAAACAACTGGTAAAATTAAAAGGATTTATGCATTGCAGATACATAATGATTCACCGAGTTTTACAGGAAGCAGCATAAATATTTCTGACAACAAACTTAATGATTCTAGTGTTGCTTAGAATAAGAATATGAAAATCAGCTGAAAAAAACAGTACAAATGTCATGTTTCTCATAGTAAGTAAACAGATCATTCTAGAAATGATAAAGGCTGTTATGCTAGTAGTAATGCTAGCAGTAGAATGAGTACTTCACTTACAACTATGAAACAGAAAACTCAATATTGTGCTGATATTTTAGTTATTTTGATGTATTTATTGGATTAGGTTGCACAAAGGAAGAGTACAACATTAATATTTCACTAAAGCCAGTACCAATTCTAAATTTACTGATAAGAGATGCTATAGCTCTCTGAAGCAGAAATGAACAGAAAGAGAAGTTTATGGAAATTATGAGTCTAATGAAAACCAGGGCTGACTAAATTGGGCAGCAGCATTGTGACAACAGTGAAGCAAGATCAGTTTATAATTTGCATGGAACCTCAATAGTTAAATGGACTAAAAGTGAAGATTACTCACTTCAGAATATTGATGTTGTTAATATGCTTAATGGTAAATTCTCTTTATGTGCAAATGCACGCTGTAGAAAGGCTTTGTAGCTGCATAGTTTAAGTAAAGGGAAGTTAAAGCTTCTGTATATGCAGTTATCAATAACACAGAAATAATGTTTTATATGTGGTAGTACAATACCTTTTTCCTATCCAGAACTTTTTAGAATGTGACTGATTTTGTGTTATATTTTTTCTATGTACCTTATATTCTTTTTTTAGTTACTGAGGTTTACAGACATTAAGTTGTGCAATACATTGAACAATCATACTTTTGTTTATAAAATGCAGATTTCTTGTGCAAGGAATTTGAGATGCATGGGTAGTACTGATTTCCATGTTATGAGTATTTTGTATTTTATTTGAGTTGATGTGACTATGCTGTTGGTGTATTTAAGTTTGGGAGATGCTTGCCACCCTGCAAAAACACTTTAGTTATTATTTTGTTTAGTGGTTCAATCTTTTATGTTTTGATCAAACGAACATTCACTTTTAAATGGTTTTGAGCTTTTTCACAGCCTTTTGCTTATTGTTTTTGGTAATTGTTATTAGGTGATATAATCAAATGTATTGACAAATTAGGTTGAATGGTTAGCTGAAAACTTTGCACAACTAACACCCATATGAAAAGCCAATAGGTTTTTGAGACAGTCTTTTGAAATATAATCAGCCCCAGAAATATTTCAATGAACAGTGATTTCAATGAGTGAAGGGTAGAAGGGTAGAATTTGGTGTGGGGAGCTACCATGCAGAAGCAGACTGCTTACTAAGTTAACTGATAGGCTCAGACAGAAAAATATGAAAGTGAATAGAAGCAAATGTTAAACCTGAATGAATGCTCTTGAATGATTGGGTCATATTCTAACTTCTGAAGGTCCCAAATGAGACTAATAAAGTCAGTACCATATTAAATATGCCAAAGTCCCATAACAAGTCATCTTATATGTGTTTCCTAGGAATGCTACCGTATCTTTCCATGTTAATTTTAAACTTGTTGAATATAACAGCCCAGAAAACTATTATGACATCGCATAGGTTTGTTCACAGATGCATGACCGACATTTCTTTATGTTAAGAAAGGCTGGTTGCAGAGACTTTTATTCTAAAGTACTATGACACTTCACCCCTCCTGCAGCACCTTATTCATGTATGCCAACCCTACCTCTCCATACCTCTCAACTGTCCAGATTTTCGCAGAATGTCCAGATTTTTCCTTATATTTTTGGTCTATTCCTCATAAATTTATATTTTTCTGGCAAATCACTCAGAAGATTTGGGGACTGAAGTCACTAAATAATGGCATACATTTTTGTTTCAGACTTCAAATCCTTCAGAAAATGTATGTTAACACAAACCCTGTTACTCCAGCAACTTTTTTAAGAGCTATATTTAAATTCTGTCCATATTTTAGGACCTTTGACCCCCCCATTTTGTCAGGCATTGCCCAGATTTCTTGCACTATGAGGTTGAGAGGAAGCCCTACCCATGCTTGTGCCCCAACCCCAACCCTGCACATTACATGACTAAAATAACTTTACTTAGCAGCACCACTAAACAATACAAAAGGGCACAGAACATGCACACAGCATCAAACACGCACAATACTGAATCCATCCTATTACCTAGCTTTTACTCTAACCCTAACATAAGAACACTAACACATACACAATAACCATAATAACAACACAATTTTACACATCTCTACAACTGCTACATTTTCAGTCAAACATTAATTTTCCTGCACACTCCTACTTACCAACACTATATAGCACATTAATTCATCAGTACTAGATTCTCACAAATGAGCTTTCACTGAGCTTTTTTACACCTATACCAATGTTTCCAACCAATGAGTATTCGACCTTTTGAATTTCAGCTATATATATATATATATATATATATATATATATATATACATAAATATATATATATATATATATATATATATATATATATATATATATATATATATATATATGGGATCCGTACGGATCACCGAACGGCTACATAACCGAAACAGATTGGGCCAGGCATACTTGCGCGAATGTGCTTTTCACCGAAAGGCACTTTTGCATAAGTATGCCTGTTGCGGAGAACGCGCTACAGTGGGCTAAGGGAAAATTCCCTTTCCCATACTGTAGTGTGACCTTGGAGTGAGAATATTTAAGTAAGGGGGGAGTGGGGGGTGCAGGGGGGCTTGCCTCCCTGCAAAAATGTAAAAGTAATGTTTTATTGTTTTGTTTTTAAACACACTTTAACGAAAGCGCTGTTTCGGTGAAAGCGCTTTCATTAAAGTGTGTTTGGTGATTGTGGATTCGGACTATTGAACTTTCGTTCAATAGTCCTAGATCCATATATATATATATATATATACATATATATATATATATATGTGTGTGTATGTGGCTGTGTATGTGTTTGTATATGCTGTATCCCCATAACCAAAGGACGCTAAATATACTGAGAGACTGCAAACCAGATGAAAAGGAGAGACATCCTTAACCCTACTTCTTGCTTTTCTCTTCCTGACAGGCATTCGCACATGTGCACACACGCACGCACACACACACACACACACACACACACACACACACACACACACACACACACACACACACACACACACACACACACACACACACACACACACACACACACACACACACACACACACACACACACACACACACACACACACACACATTGATTTCAACAAACAGGATAAAATTAAATAAATGGTTGATTCCTATTTCAATAAGAAAAAAAAATGTGACAGGAATCTATATACGTAGATAGACAAGGTATTGAGGAAATGGGTTTTTGCAGCCTTAAGTGCACACTTTTCTCAAGGAAGAACAAAGTAAAAAAAGAGGGGTGGATAGTTGCACAGAAACAATATTGGCATACAAATTACTAAAACAGACTGTTGTCATAACTTCTAATTTAAGCTCTATGTCAAAAATCGCTTGCATTCTTATTAAAGGTGAGAAAATAGGATTCAAGCTGGTATTGGTTGTTTAAACCACACTTTATTAAGTTAAAACAACAGATGAATGCTTTCGCCTTTGTCAGAGCTTCATCAGCTCTAAGTTATAATATACGTAACTAGTGATTTATACTTTTCTATTTTTATATAAACAGCCATGTAAATTACAATGAAGGAATTAATCTAAGAACAATTAAACAGCTCTGAGGGCAATTTGTTTCTCATCTCCATGTTTTTTCAATGTTTTTCTCAGCCTCCTGGTCTTATCACTATATTACTCAAATTAATCACTTTTTCTGTCATTCTTTGGATAATATTTTACTTTTTCCTTGTCATACTAAGCCTTCTTAGTAAACATATTCCCTTCCATGGAGTTAGGTCTTTAGTTTCATTTATGCCAGCCAGCTGTTATGGATACTCATCTTTCATGACTTATGCAAAATAATCAAACTCTTATGAAAATTAATTTAGAGTATTTAGATTTGGAAGTCTTTCAGTACAAGTTAAAATTCTCAACCCTGTGGATTCTGTACTTTTTCCTTAGACTGCAGTTGGTACACGAACAGATTCATAAAAAAAAAAAAAATGACACCAACCATAGAACTTTCCTTTCTACACATACATTACTGGTTCGCATGTGACTGAATCAGTGAAGGTTGTCATCTAATCCCTTGATACTTTTGTCATCTTCATTTATGCCTAAAAATAACGTCTGGTACAACTAAGAGTAAGAATTACTATATTTCCAGTTTTAACTGGTGTACAAAAAGATTAATTAAATAGATTCATTTTGAAATGATTAGATGTTCTGCTCTGTTGGAAACCATAAAGCCATGCACCTTGTTTTAAAAAAAGAGTTCTCATGTAACAAAAACTATTCAGTACTTCACCTGAAGTCATTGCACAAATTCAGTGTTGGTCTACTTCATGAAAAGCAGCCAATGAAAATTCCACAATGACATGGCAAAACCAGAGCAACAGACTGACGTTTAGGGAAGAGGAAGATGCAAGAATGTAAAAGAACTTGTGAAATATGAAGAAATTGTAAAAAGAAGCTTATATATGTCAATGCATGAACTCCAGAGGATCATGCTTTATGTGATGAGATCAGAAAATGTTTGTGTGGTCAGGTTGCAGCATAGCAATGAGAAACCAAGAATGATTTAGGGTAAAGTAAAAGGAAGCCTAAGAAATGGCATTTGTTTGACCTGATGGGAAGGAAGAAGTTGGTCAGAAAGTGCAGACATCATAAGAGAGATACTTCTGGAAATCACCTGCACAGCTAGCAGTGGTCAGAAGAGGATATTAGAGGCAGAGGTCAGCATTCAGTAACATGAGACCAGGAATGCATTAGTTACAGTATATATAGATAATGTAAGACATGAAACTAAATAGGAAGCACAGAATTAAAATAAATTATTTTACAGTCCATTGTCTGTAGTCTTCCTGATTAGACAGCACACATCCAAACCATCCAGCAAAGGAAAATACACGTGTCAAAAGCAGCTACAGAGTTATACTACTAATGAATTTTACATCCATTTACACAACTTTGACTCTAGTAGGTCCCACTGACTGTCCTTCCTTTTCATTGGGAATCAACCTTTCAAGTGCACTATCTCACCCACCTAGATTCTTCTTTTGACAATGTCTTTATTTAATCTGCTCTAATCCAGTAAGACAGATAAACTTAATCAATGGATTTACCCCACTAACTTAATGGATTAGCCATCTTTTAAGTGTGGTTCAAACTATACCTATCAGACCCCTTCTCTTCAGACTGATGATTAGTGCCTTAGATGAAACATGTCTTATCATTACTGGTGGAATTTAATTTATGTCTATGAGATTTTTCCCAGCATAACTACTACCTGCAGTGCCAGCACTACAAATCCTGATACAGACAAGTTATTTATTAATTACAGTCCTTATGGAAGGTGTCGTTAAACTTCAGTCTTCTGTATCTACATCCCTTCTATTCCTAACTGCACTGCAGTTTGCTCTCATTTGCATAAATTGATGTTATACTGGTTTAATGGTTAAAGTTTCAGTGTTACAGTTCCAGGGACACATCTCACTCCTAACAACAGGTTACTCATTGTGTGAAGCTGATACATTAGCCCCTTATCATTTTAGGTTTTCACAGGTACTCTAGTTTCCTCCTATCTCCACAAAAGGATGTTTATTGATTAAGTACTTGAAACTGTCTATGTATATTGCAGTTTCCCCTACTTTTTTTTATTAAATCAGTAACTACAAACTCCACTGACAAAAAAAATATATATATATATTATAGTCCTTGGTGATATTAACTGGCTTAATGTCTGGACTGACTCCTTATTGTTTTTTAGGTATTTACTAGGTATGTGGTATAGAAAACCATTAAGAAGCCCAGCCCAATTTCCCAATTGTCCCAGAGCACTATCTTTTCAGGTAACTTGCTCAGAGTCACACAGTAGGCAAATGGAGGCTGAAGGACTCTAAATCTGGAGTACAGGAAGTGGTGTTTTATCAGTTCATAAACCTTAATCCTTTCCACAAAGTGCCAGTCGAAAAATCCATCTCACCAGGGAATACCTGGATTTAAACCAGGGATGTCTTAAACCACAGTAAAATAATCTATCACAGAGCTATACTCCCCCTTTTCCTATAGCAGAATCATGATTCATTTGGTATCATGCATACAGCAATGCAATGTCCCACCTTAATCTAGTTACAGCCAATCATTTTCTGCTGGACTGACTATTTAATAATTTCTTTGAAATAATACATGTACTGGCTATACAGGATGTTGACATCAGTGACAAATGTTTTCTCAGTGCAGTTTAGTTAGAAAACAGAAAAAATTCCTTCCAGAATTTTTAACTTCTATGACTTCTTCTCCACCAACTATCTCAAACCAAGCTGAAAACATTGAAAACATAGGCTGGTCTCTTACTAAAAGATTTTTCACTGAAGAAACCACTACTCTAAATTTCTCTCCATATTTCAGAACAAACAATTAAAAAGCAGGCTGGGGACAATAAGTGAGACAATAGACAACCTAATCATAAAAATAATAAAGGAATAAAGCCCTATAAGTCCTCCTAGATCAAAATAGAGTAGAATTCCTCACCACCTTACCTGCTCAAAATTATAAAGTGGAGATAGCTCAAGAGAAAAGGTAGAGGGAGTACAAGTACTGTGATCCCAAAACACAAGGGTAGACGTTCAGTTTAAATATGAAGAAATACCACTTTAAAGAGACCGTGCTACATAAATACAATAGTTTTACTATTCACTACCCATTTTGACAACACAGAGAGACATCAAGTAGGGAAATACAAAGGTGAGGTAAATGCAGGATCCTTATCTCAACATTCAGGAAGATAAAATAGATCTTTAGTTTCTTCCACCAGTGTATATCTGCATATACTAGCAGCAATCTCAGGCTTTTCTAGACAGGACTAATTCTAATGGTAGTGGAAAAAGGTCTCAGGATATCAGCCTAAACATATGGGCCAGGTACTGCCTCAGCTGCTAGTGAAGTTTCTAAAAGATTAAAGGTTCCATCCTCAATCTCCTTTCTACACATCACTGATAAACAAGATGGCTAGTCCCCTCCCATCTCCCATCTTCACCATCTTCACCATCTTCACCATCTTGATTTTCGTCCCTTCTGGTTCACAATGGTATCGTTCATTAAAGCCTGATCTCCTGCTTTCTTGTTCAGTAACTATAGAGGTATTGAGCTCCACTCTACACTTCTTAAGAGCAAGGTCAAAGATTTCACTGAAAACTCTTCCTGACATCTCTATCCTATCCTATTGTCTGTTAAGGATTCTTGACATCTAGAAAAGTGGTAATGCTATGTTTGAATGGTTGCATGAGAAGCCTAAAATAGCCAATATATGTTGTCTACTCATCTCTTTTCTCCATCTCCTTTCTAGGACCTTAGACAAGGCAGTGGATGTACATCTCAAAGGATATAGCCATACTTACAACATTTTGACCACTGTGGGTCCTGCACTTGGGTTCAACACTAGGACAACATCTGCAGCCAGACTGAATCCACTGCCCTACAATATGGATAGAAGTCTCTCAAATGAGAAGGCTTTTTCTAGACTTTAGAAATCTTTATAGTCTCATGACCTTCAGAAGTTTCTCAGTAAGATCAAGCAGTATGCACATGCTCTGGTTACCTTATTATATCATTTTAACATAGGCCTTCAGCTAACAATTAACAAAATATACTGCTTCATTATCCTGATAGGCCACAGTCTTCATTTATCCTAATGAAACAAACCAAATAATGAAAAAGTTATTGTATTTGTATGTATGGTCTAGCAAATTCTTAATATGAACTTCTGTCCTACCCTGCCCTAGCTTTTCAACACACCTCCAAATTATCATCTTACTCTCTTAGATCTCAAGACATAAAGTGATGTACTCCAAACAGACCAGAATTGTCCCTATATTGCATATAAGGGACCACCCACTAGATGTAATATGTCTTCCTACACTCAGTAGCTTTAGAAAAACATGATAGTTTTATTTTCTGTCTTTCACATATGAATTATTCCATTAGACCCTTTAAATCCTTAAATTATTTTACCCCAAACAGCCCACTGCATTATCTTCCCTCATTATACCTCAGATAAGGCAGGTCAGAATTGATGTTTGTGTGCTTCTTACTTAGCTTAGATTTATAAAACTGTCTTGCAATGTCCTATGTTCCTCTGAATAACCGTAACCCTATATTGTACTCCTGCTTGCAGTATTGCTATGTGTGAACTACAGTTGTGCTGTATCAATGAGACTTGTAATTTTAGGTTTATGGGTTCATAGACAAATACTAGGCTATCAGTCTGCAGACTACTACAATCCTAGTCAATAAGACAACAGTCAGAATCAAAACACGTACCTTGTATCGGTGAGTTTATGAATTTAGCCATTATACCATCTCTTGCCCTCTAGAAATGGTTCATACTATGCTAGCTGCCTCTGCAGACCATTTTAAGCCTTGTCAACTTCTCTTCAAAGGTGAGAATCAAACCCTGTATCTTTTGTTTGAGAGGTAAACACCTTAAGCATTATGCCAATCCTCAATTTAAAGCAAAATGTCTAACCTTCATTATACATTTTAATCTCATATAGGTTCATAAATAAGTACTAGACTAGCTACCCCTGTGGGTCATTTTAAGTGTAGCCATTTTTCCTCAAAGGTGAGACTCAAACCCTGCACTTTGTGTCTTTCAGATAAACACCTTAACTGTTATGCCAACCATCCCCCTATTCTTATTCAATTTAAATCTATAATTTATGTTTCTATTAACAATGGCTATATAGCCTTTTTATCACACCTAATGCTGCAACACACCACTAAACCATGTAATTTAGGGTTCTTTATTGTGCTTTACATTTCCTACTTTTGTATCACCTTTTAGCCTTAGTTATGGCTGAAGAGGGTTCCTTTAACCACTTCATCTACCTAGTTAATAAATAAAAACAGATAAATAAGGGTATTGGTCACTTGCAAGGCCCTCTTACCTGCTTTTAGAATGACCTTTATTTCTGAGTTAGAGCCATTTCTGATTAATGTTTAGAGTATCGGTGAGAGAAGTGCTATCCTCATAAGTGATAGTTTTCCTTGGGGAAATCCAGGACTTTGTCCTTGGCATGCTTCAGAATTTCTTTTCTGAGGTGTTTTTTTTTTTTGCCACATTGAATACAGACCACTATTTTCCAAACCTTTGCTCTATTGCTCTATGACAGAGATCATAATCTAGACAGGCATGAGGATTTTTTATTTACTCTGGCTAGCATTATTCATTTAGCAGCCTTGGACAAGTGTGATTCCCATGATGCTTACATGTGACTTATGTGCATTTCTGTGCATGTGTTTATTCACATGCTACAGCACACATGCTGCTTAGTGGTCACTCATCCATGGTCCATACCCTGTTTGCTGGCATGCTCAGCCTCTGCCAGACCAGTCCACTATCCATCTTAAAAGAATGGGTACACCACCTGCAGCTATCGAATACAATTCCCTGCCCCTCTACCTGGCACCTCTACTATCAGAAACGTAAACTGAATCTGGATCATTTGGGTCATACGTTTATTTCTGTGTGCCATGGAGATGGCGTTTTCTTGTGCCTAACTTGTACCTCATCCAGAAAAAAAGTCAGAGGAACATATATAGTTCTTCATTTCACACATGCCAACACATATTCCTCTTTTTAGTCCACAGAACCAAAATCAGTCTTGACTAGAAGACATTATCGTCCGCTGTTCCACATACCCAAAACAGTCTGCACAGAATTTTAAGATAGGTTGTTCCTCTTGCACAATTTTATGGCACATTAAGTGCCCATCTGTGACAGAAATTAATTTATTATTTTCATAGGTGACACTTTCTACTACTTCCATTGCTTGTATTCTCTATGCTGTACTGACTAGAACACATGTCATTGGGAAGTCAAGCATCTTAGCACTGTGCTTTCTTACTGAGTTGTAATGTAGTCACTGGTAAAAAAAAAAAAAAAACAGTCCGGTCCATTGATACAGAGGGATAAAGCCTTGACAATGACCCAGGTGACTCAAGTTTAATTAGCGGCTTGGGTGCCTGATGGATATGGTGCGGGACAGATTGAAATGATACGGCTTAAGTCCGATTGCTCTTTCTGGAGGGAGGATATTGGGGTGTGTGCTTGTGGTACACTCTCTGTAGTAGCATGTCCAGTGGGGACTGATGAGCACATGAAGGTGCTAGTCTACACGAGTTGTAGGGCAGAATGATCATGTAACATGGAAGACCATTCCACACAAACTCTTTTGATGATAAAAGTCATGGGTGGGGAGTCAGGACTTAAGGGAAAAGGCAGTCCACCTGCAGAATGATGTCACTACTAACAGTATCCTCACACCGTGGCCTCAGTGAATGAATGAGGCATAGAATTTTTGCCCAGGGAGAATAAATGGTTTGCTAGAGTAGCCAGGAGTAAGCTTGATGGTCAAATTAAGATCAAAGCAACAAAAAATACAGGCAAAAGCAGTCTGTTCCCTTCATACTCACTCTCAGTAGTTCTGGTTTGTAGCATTATAATGTATATCAGCTGTGGCATAGATGGTTACAAGTGCATCTATTTCTGCTGTAAGATATGTTTTATCACTGCTGAGTTATTGTTGTTGCTGTTGTTGCACTGAATGATTCGTTATTTTGTTTCATTTCCTCCAATGGAATTGGGTCAGTTTCAAGTTATTTTTGCCCTGAGACATTTTGTGAAAAACTAAATTTGAGCATGTATAAAAAAAGAAAAAGGTCATAGCTAAAATTAGGAATTGTAACATCAAAAAAGATAAAAACTCTTTTATCAAACTGAATAAACAACTAAGAGGACTAATTAAGTCCAACAAAGCAAATCTGTAGGTAAAGATAGCTCACTAGGCCAAGGACAACCATAAGGTCTTCTATAGCTATATCCAAAACCTCAAAGGCAGCCCACAACAGTGTGCTGAACTGTTGCTAAATGGAGCCACACTCACAGAACCAGGAAATACAGCAAATCTTCTAGCTAACAAATTAATCTCCAACTTTACCCCCCCCCCCCAGCCCCAGCCACCCACCAGGAAACACCACATAACATACCCCCTGCAACTATCTATAGGGAGTAGGTCTTAGATGCGCTAAGGCAAAGAATAAAGCTTCAATGGACCGCAATAATATCTGAGGATGCTTTTTAAATAGCCTAAGATATGAGCTATCATGGCCACTGGAGTCACTATTCACCATAGCCTCTGCACGGGTTTCATGTCACATGAACAGAGGACTGCAACAGTCACCCCTCCTCACAAGAGTGAACCATCAATGGATCACAGGAGCTACAGACTCATTAGTCTGACTAGTCTCATATGCAAAGCCATGGAAATAATTATTCAAAGGCAGGTCATGGCTACTGAACCTAGCAGACTTCTTTGAGAAAGTCACCAAGGCAAAGGATGAGAGCAACATTAGGGTAAATGGTACACACTGCATACCTTGACCTAGCTAAGGCATTTTTTGCAATACACCACTCAGGCGTTGTAAAGAAACTCACAGAACTAGGCAAAAACCCATGTGTAACTTGCTGGATAGCCAGCTGGCTCACAGACAAGACCTGCACGTCTTTTGGCATCTATTTTTCAGAAATCAAGGCCAATGTCAAGGGCCTCTGGCTTGCCATGTTTGCAGATTATTGCAATCTAGGATCTAACTAATGATAGACTCACCTCCATCTTAATACTAACATCTTACAGTAAGATCTGACACAGGGAAATGACTGGTGACAAAGCCATGGCTTTAAACTCAGTGCCAAGAAATGCATAATAGTACCCTTTGGGAAGTTGGCCACACAGGGAAACAATCTCATTGATAAAACACCCCTAAAAGAAAACATAGTAGTCAGGGATTTGGGGACTCATGTAAACAGTAACCTAGCTTTCAACCAACAAATGTCTAAGATGGTAAGAAAATCATTCTATGTTACTCATCTTACAAGTAAGGGCAGGCATCTAGGTCCAATGGAGTCAACCTGTCATGCTCCTCACACCTTATCGAACCCATCATTGAGTATAATGCCCCCTTTCTTATGTACCTGACTGGACACATGCAACAAATGGAATATCCACAGAGGTTCCACACAAAAAAAATACAGGGTGTAAACACAATGTCCTATGCAGATTGCCTAAAAGCCCTGTCTCTATACTGCTACAAATTGCTGAAATGCGATTTATCCCTGGTATACAAGGTATCCTTGGGTCTCGCTCAAATGGACCTCTTGCATATCCACAAAATAAACAACACCAGAACTACTAGATCTAAGGATTTAAACTTTGCTTGTGACTTAAATAGAACATGTTGGAGGGACAGGTATGTATCTCTGAGAATCCCCTTTTTCTGGAATAGGCTTCCCATCCATGTGAAGCAGAACCCTTCCCTAACCATATTCGAGCACAACCTGGTCCAGTGAATGGGAAATTAGAAATTCACCCCTGTTATGACAGCTATGTCTCCGATGGGGAGAGTTGGCTATTACACCATGTCTTAAATAATACAAGAACTGAAGATGGTGAGTGAAAGGAAAACTGCTCTTACGACTGGTAAAAACTCACGATAGTTTATTGAACAATTCCACATGACTGGTTAAGCGCTTTCGACTGGTGATCAGTCTTCATCAGAACAAACAACACATATCATCCCAAAGCATTTATACACATCCTAAATCACCTTAATTGATGTTTAACTAATTAAAATCCCGCCAAAAAGTTTAAAGCCATATTACACATTTTCTATAATACACTGTAAGTAAACCAACCTTAAATCAAGATGTGACTTTCAAATACACATGTAATATAATAATATATACAATAGTAATATATGCAGTAATATATACGGTGGGTAAAACCTCTTGGTGTAACTGTAATTATCCATATAACTATCTAATAAAAAATCTAATAAAAAATAATAAATAATATAAATATATGCACTTCACTTGTGTGATAAAGTTAAAAATCCCAGTAACAAACCTAAGAGTTGAAATTTACTCTAAAGCTAAAAAAGGTTTTATACTTATAAAATCATTGAGACCAGGTGGTCTCGTGGAATCCGTTAGGATTTGCCATTTACTTTCGCAAGCGGCTAATTTCATTTTCCAGTCACCCCCAAATGGGCGGACATCTATCTGTTCTACAATGGAAAACAAAAAACCATGTTCCTCGCCTTTATCCAAGATGTGTCTGTACAATGCATTTTTGGTATCTTGTTTCCCTATTTTATGCATGTTAGTAAATCGTCTGTTCAGCTGTCTCTCTGTCTTGCCTATGTAATGGGCGTTGCAAAGTTTACAGACTGCCAGATAGACCACATGTTTTGTTCTACAGTTACCACATTTGCTTTTTATAGTAGTATGACACAAATCATTAAGTTGAATAGTCATGTTAGAATTAATGTATTTACACTGTTTGCAGTTCCCGCATTTAACTGTACCCTTATGTGATCCATGCTTTGATCTTTCTGCCTTATTATCGGCTTTTTCTAATAGCCTTTTTATATTTGGGGTAGTTTTATATACACATCTTGGTTTACTACCCAATAGCTCTTCCTTGTCCAATACTCTAAGTGTTGACCAATGCCTTTCCAATATTTGCTTTATAATATGTGTGGTCGGGGTGTACATAAGGACACAAACTCTTCCTGATGTTTCACTACAAATTCCTACTTTTTTGTCCATCTGATACGCACCTAATAGGGGTGGATATTTATTACCCCATTCATTGTACACATAACTGATGACCTCCAAGACCATCTTTTCAGGGTAAGCTCTACTCAAAAACATTTCTTTGATGGTATTAAGCTCCTTTTCCAAGATTGATTTGTTAGAAGACATTCTTGCTACGCGTACACATTGGCCTTTTATGACATTCTGAAATACATAGGGGGGATGGTTACTACTATAATGGACGTAATCATTGGAAAAAGTGGGTTTCCTATGCACCTTGGAGATGAACCCTTGATTGTTATGACTCAATGCTACGTCCAAAAATGATATTTCATGGTAACTGTATTCATAAGTGAATTTCAAGAATTCGACTGTCTTGTTTAGGTACTCCATAAATTCTAGTAACCTATCCTCAGAGGCCTTCCATAGAATAAAAATGTCATCCAAATATCTAATGTATGTTATGATATCTTTGTAGAAAGGGCTGTTGAACACATACACCGATTCCCATTCGGCCATGACCAAATTCGCAAAGATGGGAGCACATGATGCTCCCATCGCCACCCTTTGTCTGCCTGAAAAATTCACCTTGAAAGGAGATATAGTTGTGATCTAACACCAGTGACATCATGTCACAAATGATGCTGATTTTCTCCCAGGAAAAATCGGTGTATCTAGTCAGACTCTTTTCAAAAAATTCCAGTCCTTCAGTCTTAGGGATACTGGAAAGAGGTCTACTACATCCACTGTAAGATAAATCAAATTAGTTTCCCACAAGTCTTTGGTGATGGTACCCAAGAACCTCCACGAGTCTTTGATAATGTGGGGGATGTTGTCGTAAACCTTCTTTACCCAATTGTCTATAAGTTTCCCTAGTCTGTAGGTTTTTGATCTGGAACCAGATACAATCGGTCGAAAGGGTGGTTGGTCAATGGATTTATGTAACTTGAATACCAACCATTTTGGCTAGAACTGGATGATCCTCTTTCACAAAAATATACGTGTCATTTGATATCCTGTTGTCAATGAGAAATTCTTCTATTATAAGATCTATACGTTGATGGCCTATGTTGACCTGATTCAATGAAATATGTTCATAGTTTCCTGAATGATGAAGAATACTGAGTATTTCCTGGTTATAATCTTCTGAAGAGAAGATAACTGCCCCGCCTCCTTTGTCGGGTTTCATGATCCTGATGTTTCTATTGTTCATGAATTCCGGCAAACAATTCCTTTCTTTACTTGTTAAGTTGTCTGGATGTTTGTGGACCTGTTTTTTCATGTTGTGATATGTCCAGTATATGTCACTGCAAACCAATTGTTCGTAATTGTGCACATGTGGATTGAATGCTGGTATGTACGTACTTTTTTTCTTGCACACTGATACAGCTGTATCCCTGACTGCTAAATTAGATTCCATCTTATTATCAAATGTTAAAGCCAGATTGAGTCTCCTGGTGTATTTTTCACTTCCTTAATACAATCGATTAAGTTCCATCCACACATGGGAATAAACTTCATCCCTTTGCTTAGCATTTGGGCACTTATATTGTCTACCTCTACAGAGGTATAATTGTACACCTTGAATCCATCGTGTACAACGATACTAGGCTTTTTGTCATTGTCTGCAGCTTCACTACAAATACTCGCTTGTGTCCCCAGGTCACTAGGGTAATCCAATTGTCTCGTTGAGGGGATATCGTCCTGTGTGACATGAGTGTGTGTATGTGTATACTTGTCATCCCTATCTATTTCTTGTGCCATTGGTTGGGAACCCTCCAAGCTGGGTAGAATCTCCCCCCCTGAAAATTTTCTTCTTTATGTGATTTCCTAAATTCACTTCTTCTTGTAGGTTGTTTATTGTGTGAATCTATGTCCTTATGGTTGGGCCATATGCGCTCTATCATTTTATGGGCCTCAATGTCACGTTGAATTTTCTTATTTTTCCTGTCCACTATATTGTGAGCATTATTGTCAGCAAGGAAAACTGTTTCATGTACAAATCATTTAAACCATCAAAATCCTTGTGTTGTAAAATATTACCATTCATTTGTTCTAAATCATCAGCTAATATATTTTGTTTTTCCTCTAAGTGCTTTATCAATAATTTCATGTACTCATATCCAAATCCTTCAAATAATTGGTTAAACTCTTTTCAACCACAGATGTTAATTTTATCCTAAAGGTAATTTAAAAATCTTAAGCCTTTCGGCACAATTTTCAGCATCACACACTTGGATAAATAACTGCAATCTATTTTGGCATTTTATGCCAATAGTTTTTGCCATACTCTATGATATATTCCTTTAATGGGAATGTATTATCTATATCTTGTTTCAAGCCATAACCATGCCTAATGTCCATGTCAAAATAATCATTGTCATCCCTCAAAAGTGTTCAAACAAGGAATGCCATTGAATACATGTTCTTTTGTCTTCTTTCTGCCACCTATGTTATCAGAATTGTGTATGTCATAATGTTGGATATTTTGGCTTTTACGGCCCTTCTCCGAATTATAAAGACAGTACCTTTGTTATCATGAACCTTCCTACTGGCTGCTAATGTCGAGATGACTTGGCGGGCACCACCATACTGTTTATCCATCCGTTTTTTGCACATGCTGTAGTCGAAAGTGAAGTCATGCTCCATATAGTCATGGCGTTAAGCAATAAAAATCCTCGTCGGTATGGGCTAAATCAAAGCCCTGTTGTTAACTGTTTTACCATGTTGGGTGAGTCCACATTGACATTTGTAGCAGATATGTTGTCAAAGACACCGTCCGTGTCTTGTAACACTTCCGGAAACCTACGGTCGGGTGTACTGACATCCCCACATCCTTGTGGTTTGCGATTGAGTCCTTGCACATGCGCAGTGTCTCTCTTACATTGATCCTGGACGTCTCCTTCGTCATCCGAATATACCGAAACCTTGTGAGCTCTTACAAATTCCAGAGATGCACTACAATCGGTGTCTTCTACCTTTTTGTCTTTGTTGGAGCAGGATACAAATTCGGAAAACAAATTTAACAATTTGCGCACCTCCCCCTGTAGCACCGTGAGGTCCGCTCTCAATTCAGTGATAACATCCCTTGCTGGAGAAGCAGATAATTCCTTGTTCTCAGCCATCAGTAATTAACTGTTCACAAACTGGGAAAGCCAACAACACAAGAACTGAAGATGGTGAGTGAAAGGAAAACTGCTCTTACGATTGGTAAAAACTCACGATAGTTTATTGAACAATTCCACGACTGGTTAAAGCTTTCGACTGGTGATCAGTCTTCATCAGAACAAACAACACATATCATCCCAAAGTATTTATACACATCCTAAATCACCTTAATTGATGTTTAACTAATTAAAATCCCAAATTGGCGGGATTTCAATTAGTTAAACATCAATTAAGGTGATTTAGGATGTGTATAAATACTTTGGGATGATATGTTGTTTGTTCTGATGAAGACTGATCACCAGTCGAAAGCGCTTAACCAGTCGTGTGGAATTGTTCAATAAACTATCGTGAGTTTTTACCAGTCATAAGAGCAGTTTTCCTTTCACTCACCATCTTCAGTTCTTGTGTTGTTGGCTTTCCCAGTTTGTGAACAGTTAATTACTGATGGCTGAGAACAAGGAATTATCTGCTTCTCCAGCAAGGGATGGTATCACTGAATTGAGAGCGGACCTCACGGTGCTACAGGGGAGGTGAAATTGTTAAATTTGTTTTCCGAATTTGTATCCTGCTCCAACAAAGACAAAAAGGTAGAAGACACCGATTGTAGTGCATCTCCGGAATTTGTAAGAGCTCACAAGGTTTCGTATATTCGGATGACGGGAGACGCCCAGGATCAACGAAGAGAGACACTGCATGTGCAAGGACTCAATCGCAAACCACAAGGATGTGGGATATCAGTACACCCGACCGTAGGTTTCCGAAGTGTTACAAGACACGGACGGTGTCTTTGACAACATATCTGCTACAAATGTCAATTGGACTCACCCAACATGGTAAAACAGTTAACAACAGGGCTTTGGATTTAGCCCATACCGACGAGATTTTTATTGCTTAACGCCATGACTATATGGAGCATGACTTCACTTTCACTACAGCATGTGCAAAAACGGATGGATAAACAGTATGGTGGTGCCCGCCGAAAGTCATCTCGGACATTAGCAGCCGCAGTAGGAAGGTTCATGATAACAAAGGTACTGTCTTTATAATTCGAGAAGGGCCGAAAAGCCAAAATATCCAACATTATGACATACACAATTCTGATAACATAGGTGGCAGAAAGAAGACAAAAGAACATGTATTCAATGGCGATTCCTTGTTTGAACACTTTTTGAGGGATGACAATGATTATTTTGACATGGACATTAGGCATGGTTATGGCTTGAAACAAGATATAGATAATACATTCCCATTAAAGGAATATATCATAGAGTATGGCAAAAAACTATTGGCATATAAAAATGCCAAAATAGATTGCAGTTATTTATCCAAATGTGTGATGCTGAAAATTGTGCCGAAAGGCTTAAGATTTTTAAATTACCTTTAGGATAAAATTAACATCTGTGGTTGAAAAGAGTTTAACCAATTATTTGAAGGATTTGGATATGAGTACATGAAATTATTGATAAAGCACTTAGAGGAAAACAAAATATATTAGCTGATGATTTAGAACAAATGAATGGTAATATTTTACAACACAAGGATTTTGATGGTTTAAATGATTTGTACATGAAACAGTTTTCCTTGCTGACAATAATGCTCACAATATAGTGGACAGGAAAAATAAGAAAATTCAACGTGACATTGAGGCCCATAAAATGATAGAGCGCATATATGGCCCAACCATAAGGACATAGATTCACACAATAAACAACCTACAAGAAGAAGTGAATTTAGGAAATCACATAAAGAAGAAAATTTTCAGGGGGGGAGATTCTACCCAGCTTGGAGGTTCCCAACCAATGGCACAAGAAATAGATAGGGATGACAAGTATACACATACACACACTCATGTCACACAGGACGATATCCCCTCAACGAGACAATTGGATTACCCTAGTGACCTGGGGACACAAGCGAGTATTTGTAGTGAAGCTGCAGACAATGACAAAAGCCTAGTATCGTTGTACATGGATTCAAGGTGTACAATTATACCTCTGTAGAGGTAGACAATATAAGTGCCCAAATGCTAAGCAAAGGGATGAAGTTTATTCCCATGTGTGGATGGAACTTAATCGATTGTATTAAGGAAGTGAAAAAATACACCAGGAGACTCAATCTGGCTTTAACATTTGATAATAAGATGCAATCTAATTTAGCAGTCAGGATACAGCTGTATCAGTGTGCAAGAAAAAGTACGCATACCAGCATTCAATCCACATGTGCACAATTACGAACAATTGGTTTGCAGTGACATATACTGGACATATCACAACATGAAAAAACAGGTCCACAAACATCCAGACAACTTAACAAGTAAAGAAAGGAATTGTTTGTCGGAATTCATGAACAATAGAAACATCAGGATCATGAAACCCACAAAGGAGGCGGGCAGTTATCTTCTCTTCAGAAGATTATAACCAGGAAATACTCAGTATTCTTCATCATTCAGGAAACTATGAACATATTTCATTGAATCAGGTCATCATAGGCCATCAACGTATAGATCTTATAATAGAAGAATTTCTCATTGACAACAGGATATCAAATGACACGTATATTTTTGTGAAAGAGGATCATCCAGTTCTAGCCAAAATGGTTGGTATTCCGAAGTTACATAAATCCATTGACCAACCACCCTTTCGACCGATTGTATCTGGTTCCAGATCAAAAACCTACAGACTAGGGAAACTTATAGACAATTGGGTAAAGAAGGTTTACGACAACATCCCCCACATTATCAAAGACTCGTGGAGGTTCTTGGGTACCATCACCAAAGACTTGTGGGAAACTAATTTGATTTATCTTACAGTGGATGTAGTAGACCTCTTTTCCAGTATCCCTAAGACTGAAGGACTGGAATTTTTTGAAAAGAGTCTGACTAGATACACCGATTTTTCCTGGGAGAAAATCAGCATCATTTGTGACATGATGTCACTGGTGTTAGATCACAACTATATCTCCTTTCAAGGTGAATTTTTCAGGCAGACAAAGGAAGGTGGCGATGGGAGCATCATGTGCTCCCATCTTTAATTTGGTCATGGCGATGGGAATCGGTGTATGTGTTCAACAGCCCTTTCTACAAAGATATCATAACATACATTAGATATTTGGATGACATTTTTATTCTATGGAAGGCCTCTGAGGATAGGTTACTAGAATTTATGGAGTACCTAAACAAGACAGTCGAATTCTTGAAATTCACTTATGAATACAGTTACCATGAAATATCATTTTTGGACGTAGCATTGAGTCATAACAATCAAGGGTTCATCTCCAGGGTGCATAGGAAACCCACTTTTTCCAATGATTACGTCCATTATAGTAGTAACCATCCCACCCTATGTATTTCAGAATGTCATAAAAGGCCAATGTGTACGCGTAGCAAGAATGTCTTCTAACAAATCAATCTTGGAAAAGGAGCTTAATACCATCAAAGAAATGTTTTTGAGTAGAGCTTACCCTGAAAAGATGGTCTTGGAGGTCATCAGTTATGTGTACAATGAATGGGGTAATAAATATCCACCCTATTAGGTGCGTATCAGATGGACAAAAAAGTAGGAATTTGTAGTGAAACATCAGGAAGAGTTTGTGTCCTTATGTACACCCCGACCACACATATTATAAAGGAAATATTGGAAAGGCATTGGTCAACACTTAGAGTATTGGACAAGGAAGAGCTATTGGGTAGTAAACCAAGATGTGTATATAAAACTGCCCCAAATATAAAAAGGCTATTAGAAAAGCCGATAATAAGGCAGAAAGATCAAAGCATGGATCACATAAGGGTACAGTTAAATGCGGAACTGCAAACAGTGTAAATACATTAATTCTAACATGACTATTCAACTTAATGATTTGTGTCATACTACTATAAAAAGCAAATGTGGTAACTGTAGAACAAAACATGTGGTCTATCTGGCAGTCTGTAACTTTGCAACGCATTACATAGGCAAGACAGAGAGACAGCTGAACAGACGATTCTGAACATGCGTACAAAATAGGAAACAAGATACCAAAATGCATTGTACAGACACATCTTGGATAAAGGCGAGGAACATGGTTTTTGTTTTCCATTGTAGAACAGATAGATGTCCCCATTTGGGGTGACTGGAAAATGAAATTAGCAGCGCTATGAAAGTAAATGGCAAATCCTAATGGATTCCACGAGACCACCTGGTCTCAATGATTTTATAAGTATAAAACCTTTTTTAGCTTTAGAGTAAATTTCAACTCTTAGGTTTGTTACTGGGATTTTAACTTTATCACACAAGTGAAGTGCATATATTTATATTATTTATTATTTTTATTAGATTTTTATTAGATAGTTATATGGATAATTACAGTTACACCAAGAGGTTTTACCCACTTATATATTACTGCATATATTACTATTGTATATATTATTATATTACATGTGTATTTGAAAGTCACATCTTGATTTAAGGTTGGTTTACTTACAGTGTATTATAGAAAATGTGTAATATGGCTTTAAACATTTTGGCGGGATTTTAATTAGTTAAACATCAATTAAGGTGATTTAGGATGTGTATAAATACTTTGGGATGATATGTGTTGTTTGTTCTGATGAAGACTGATCACCAGTCGAAAGCGCTTAACCAGTCGTGTGGAATTGTTCAATAAACTATCGTGAGTTTTTACCAGTCGTAAGAGCAGTTTTCCTTTCACTCACCATCTTCAGTTCTTGTGTTGTTGGCTTTCCCATGTCTTAAATAATATACACTCCTTAAAATAACCTCTAAGACACAACAACTTATATGATAACATTTGGGTTGGATGGGTAGGTTTATAAAGACCTCAGTGGTCATTAGCCTAGTATACAGGTATGAAGCAGAAAGCATTGATAGGTTAATGAAAACAACAGCAAATGAAAAAATATCTCTAGAAAGAGAATTTGTGAAATTTGCTGGAAATTTGAAGATTTTTACATTCTGCAGAAATCATCTGAGAGATAAGAATAGCGAGATTACACATTTTACTCGAGAAACATACTTATCCAAACTGACTGAAGATCACACCTGAGACCTTATGAAACTGACTGACTGGCTATACACACTGAGCAGAGTGGATGAGAGGTGTTGGCTACAACTCAGCTGAGATAAATAAGTATCCTGTTTTTTCAATTATTTATACTGATTATTGTTTCTAGCAATTTACATATAGCACTTTTATTGCCTGCTGCTTAGTTTTTGAGTGTATTTTATTGATATTAAGCAATCTGCACGGGTAACTGATTTGTTTGCAGTTAAAAGCATTCTATCTTTACAAATCTTTATCTGTTTAAAAACTTTCATTTTGTGGCTTTCTGTAGTGCTTACTGTCTGTAGGCTAATAGCTTTAGTATTGTCCCCACCCTTCCTCCCTGTTGGTGTCTTGCTGTTATACTAGGTGGCTTTGCAGTTGCCCGCCCCTACTGTAAATCTGATCTGGGACACTCCTCCCAGTCTAGTGTCATTAGCTCATTCTACCTAATACAGAGAGAACATTTGATAAGGCCTTCTATTTCTCCTTTTTCCCTTTCAAAAAAAAATGTTTTTGCCTGAATCTCCTTGTGTTCTGACTGTGCTTCTCAAACATTTTGGAAATATAGAGTATATTTTAGAGCATTTATTATAACTGTAATTGCCTTAATATTGCTACAACTAAAGTGCTCTGGGTTGCACTGCATCTGAAGTGTTTGTGCATTTTAGCTGCTTTTCTGTATATATAGACTTCTCTGTATATGTAGACTAGCTACTTATTCTGCTGTGTTACTGCCTCTTAAATCGTTTTTCAGTTGTGCACTTGCCTTGCTTCATTTAAAAAGTTTTAAATTGCTAATTTTGTAGAGTTTTAATTGCATTTACTGTTTAGGACTACACACTCAGCTTTGCTTGTCTCAGGACTTTATTTTCTGTGCTCAGAGCTATCCAGACCTTGCTGTGGTAGTGGGAAGTCCTACTGCTTACCAGTGGGACTGGTGAGCATTGTACTGCCTATCTAATGCTAGAGGAGTGGTTTCCAGCTCTGAAACTGTAATTTTATTAGCCTTTTTGGGCTGATTTCTATCCCTTTCAACTTTTGGGCTTAAAAACGCGTGTTTGCACATTTTTCACATCGTGCAGAACTGCGAGGCTACAGTTAAACTATTCCAGGTGCCAGAAAGTCTGCTCTTCAAATTTTACCTTAAAACTAGCTGGTTTCTCATTAGTAGCACTAAAATCTGAACCCCTGTGACTAGCACTTGCTATAGAACCTGCTGGAAAGCACTAGGAAGCCTGAAACTGATACAAGCACTCAGCTCTTCTTGTCAATAAGGAGAAATTAATCATAGGCACTAAACACCCTATAATTGCAAAGTACCTTGCAAAGGTAAGGGAAAACAGCTCTTAAACTTTACAAAAAAGCACCTAAACAGGCATGTCCAAGGGTCAGCATCCGGTGATTTCTCCTGTCCACCTGGTGAATCTGGGCATACTGGGGCAATGCGGCAACTGCCTCATGTACACAGACAATCCTCTCCTCCTACCACACAACACTACAACCTGCGAGAGATACACTTACATAGCCAAACTGGAAGCAAAGCTCTCTCAGGCCATGATTGTGCTAGACCAGGGGGTGTCCTTTTTCAAGCTTGCAAGGGCACGATTGAGTTAAAAATGGTCCTGGGGGCAAAACGGTGGAGACCAAAAAAAAAAGGTCTCACATTAACTGAGAGAAAAAAAAAAAAAAAAAAAAAAAAATGTGTAGGTTAATTTGATTAATAATTTTATTAAAAAATTTATTAATATTAATAAATTAATATAAATATAAATTATTTAACATTTCAATATCTCTTTCAAATCTCAGAATGCTTCAAACACTTCTTCAGAACACTTCAGCTAATCTAAACACAGACAGTGTTCAGAATTCAGACAGATATTAACAGACAGATAGCAGACTACTATATATACTATATATATATAAATATTTATATATATTATATATATATACATCCATTGGGAATTACAATATTAGGAGATTTAGACTTCAGATTTTTTGAGGAGTTTTTTTTCCCTTTTTTTTGAGTCATTTTGCCAGAAGTAATGAGCAAATAGGACTAACATATTGTGGAACATTATAAATGATGTATATATTTAATATATTATTTGCATAACCAAATACATAGTACAATTACAAAATGAGCCCCTTACCAGTCCCATTTTACACACCACTCGTTTCAGAGACAGTCCTGACAGTCCCTGAAAAAATTAAAAAAAAATGAAAAAAATTAAAAAAAAGCAAGATTCCATCTGCCCCAGCACCAAGCACAAACCCAAGCAACAAAACAAAACAACAAAGCAAACTCACACACCAAAACAAAACACGCAACACATACACAGTAAAGCCACAATACCGACAACAACACCCCCTTAAAAGCATGGCGTCATCGTCAGGCACACTGCATTCCGGGCGTATGGGCTGAACAAGGAGAGGCGCCTTGTGGCGGCTAGGAAAGGCACGGGTCAATGGCAAGCAGCCTGTCAGGCTTAGATCCTACATAACACACAAACTCAGGTCACTGCAAGGTGTGAGCTCATATGACTCCTGATATGTCCATGCTGGTGTGAATGACCTGAGACGAGGACCAGACTACATGAAGCTTCATGAGAGAGCTCTCTGAGCTCCTAGACCAGGGACCCTGCCCCTCTGCCTCTGGGGAGCAATTTACCCTCACCAGGCCTTTGGGATGGACCTTAGCAAGACCCCTGCCCAACTGGACAGACCCAAAGAGCCACAAAAAGAGGAAAAAAAGTCAAAACCAAGGCTCATATGGGATCAAAGGCTCTGCCTCCGGCGTCTCGGTGCCATACGCTAAGTAAGAGCAATCTGCCTGATACCAATAAAGAAGCCATGTCCAACCAGATTAATGGACATGCTGCACCTCAGAAAATCAAATCCCATCCGATGTTGCTCTGCAGACTTGAACCTCAGCACTGGACTCTGAGAAACAATAGACTTGCTGCTCATAAATAAGAGGTAACCTTCACTCTGAATAAACTCTGGAATAAAATCCCAATCAGTTCCTCATTGACCAGGTTCCCAAGAATCTTCAAGAGGATCTTCAATAGAGGTCTTGATGAGGTATTGGGTTTACAGGAGCACCATTGGTATCATAGACAGTATACCAAAAGACAATAACAAAAGAAATTATAAAATAAACATAAACAAAAATGTGCTTTTATTAATGATAAATAGGCTAGGCAGATAAACCCCCTAGGGCAGATAACCTAGTTATGAACCTATGAACCCCTGGAGGAGTGGGCAGAATGGAGTTAGGGTGAATGTATGGAGGGGTAGGTGATTGATTAATGTATTCCTTGTTCACTAGATTGTAATACCCTTGGTGGTGGCTTATGACTAATAATTTGCTGTCTGGTTCAATTCTCAGCTATAGTGCTGTGTGGAGCTGCAGTGTGTGAATTTCCACCTCAGCTAATTCCTGTGTCAGTGGAGGCTGGTAGCTTTGTGCGCAAATTCGCTGACCAATGTAAAGCATTACTGGCGTCCGGCGGCACGTAAAAATCAACTACCAATCTTTAAGGGCTACAAACAAAGCCTGTATGACTCTAACCAGGCGTGAACTCAATAAGGCTCAAATAAGAACCAAACAAACATATACCAACTCACAGAAGGGAGAAGAACCCACAATTGAGAACTAACCAACTAAAGCAACACTTTAACATTATTCATTCTTTTTAAACCCTCTACCGATGCTTCAATTTTTTCACATTAACCTATTCATTACAAAATTCATTGTTCACTACCGATGCTTTGAGCAAGAAATCCACAAACACATATACAAAAAGACATTTTCCACAATTAGACTTTACAAAAGATTCAAAAACAAGAATATACATATAAATTCTTAGAACATAAAACAAAAAGTTAGACAAAAAAAATGAAGAAACAGAATAAAAGATAACCTGGAAAATCACCCAAGAACACAAATGCATTACCTGAAATCAAAAACGAAATATTACAAGGACGTCCACAAATCTTAGGGGGAGACCAAAGAAGGAGGACAAATATAATGGACTTGGAGATGTAATGGTGGAGGGATTACAAACAGAAGAGCTATCAACTATGTATTTACAGACTATGCTACTAGGTATTTTATAAAACATATAATGTACTCTACCTAAATTAATTTATAACATATACCATAACCTTATGCATCATGCAACTTCGTACCATAATGCATTATGTGATTGCATGTATATTAATTATTCTTGCAGCTATCAATGTTATTAAACATTCTATGTGCAACTATTCTATCTATTAGCAATAGGAGTGCTATCTTATTCAAATAAATATTAAAAATAATTAGCAATAGGAACCCAGAGGGCTTTCTTGGCTGAAGAGATCATAAGTGATGAGTTATATAGCCACTTGGCTTACCACTGCCTGCTGCGCTACAAGGATAGGAACACTGCCCTGACTTAACACTTAATCTAAATAAACAACAGGAAATGTACACAAGCATTACAACCTGAATAGTATGAAAAAAGCATGATGAAAAAGCATGCTGACAAAAAATCTTTATGAACAATGTCCTGTGTATGTTGAGTGCCTATCAGAGACCTTTTGCATCAAAGCTGCATTAACAGAATGCTGACACAGCACTGTGAAAAGGTTTCCAGCTGCCCCTCCTACTGTTAACTCTAAACACCAAAACTAGTACACTACAAAACTCTATCTATGAGTAGCAGTTTACCAAGCACAGCTGTCTAATCCCACCTCTAGCTTTAGAAATGCAATAAAACACACTTTTCACACCTATTTTTGGTGAAAAGCCTACTTATTTGTCCAATTCCTTTAATATAGCAAATCTAAAACTTGGCTTCAAAACGCCAGCTTTGATTAGCTAAAACCTTTGCGTTAATGTAGTCGGTACGACACTTAAATAAAATAAATAAATCACCTCTAAACACTTGCCACGATCTACGAAAACTGCAAATTTTCTTTTTATAAAAATTTAAAAAACCACAGCCGCACAAGATAAAGACACAAAGACCAGATGTCAAAATGGGAAAACTGGAAAACTACTGTGCTAGACAGTCAAGAGGAGAAGGTTAACACCTGCATTACACCTCAAGCAACTCATAGCTTTTCAAAACCCACACCATTAACACCCACACATAGCAACACTAAACCCACATTTGCGGAGGCCCTTAACATTAACCTGCCCAAGCAACAAGGACCTCCGAAGCTGAAACGCAAACAAACACCAGTCACAACCAATGTGACACATAGCTCACAACACCAGTGTGCCACCCAACAACAGACCCTAAGGCAAGACAATGTACCCAACACTTTAGTCATAGGTGACTCTATAGACAGGCACACTGATGTCCCACTCACCAGGATGAACAAGGATAAAATTACAGTCAGCTGCCTGTCGGGTGCCAGGATCCGCCACATAACACACGCACTCAAGTCACTCCCCAATAAGTACAAATACAACTCTGTCATTGTCCATGCTGGAGTGAATGACTTGAGACGTACCTCCCTGGACTACATGAAAAGAGACATGAAAGAGCTCTTGGATCATGTGACCCAGGCAGGTATGACCCTAGCCCTGAGTAGCATCTTGCCTTCGCCCAGAATGATACCACAGTATAAGGACAAAATGATTGACTTCAACAATTGGCTAAGCTTCTGATGTCATTCAAAGGGGATCCAGTATTTGTCTGCCTGGGAAGACATGATCGACAAACCACGATGCTTTGCCAGAGATGGTCTGCACCTGTCACCCCTGGGATTCAGGTTACTGGCTAAAGCTCTTGCCACCCCTATAGTGCCTTTTTTAGGAAAGGTTCAAAGGATAAAACCATCACTGTAACAGATACAAGCATGCAAAATTTGAAGGTAATGCTACTCAATGCTAAAAGTCTAAACCACAAAATGCACTCTCTCGAGGCACTCCTAAAAATGGAGAACATCAATATCTGTGCAGTAACTGAGACCTGGTTCAAGGCTCCAGAGAGCACCCCTGCAATACCAGGCTACAATTCTTACCACACTTTTCGGCCACAAAACCAAGACCTAAACACTAAAGGTGGAGGAGTGTCCATATTCACCAAGGATATTCACACCTCCAGGCTAGTTGCCCAACACAATGCATCTGAAATTCTCCAGGTGCAACTAACACTAGGTAAGACTGCAATCCAAATTGTAACTTGCTACAAATCCCCCACCATGCTCCAAGATTCTCACTACACCTTTCTAAACATACTGGAAAATATTAAGATACAACCAAACACCCTAATACTGGGTGATTTCAACTACCCTGCCATTAATTGGGAAAACTACTCGGGTACCAACTCCTTTTCCCAACGGTTCTTGGAATTCATAAATTTCAACACCCTGTATCAACTAATCCATTGTCCCAACAGGGGCTCCAATATCCTAGACCTGGTCATTACCAACATGGGAGTTAGATTCTCCACACCAGTGGTCACCCCCTCATTGGTCAGGTCTGACCATAAGCAAATCACCCTTGACATCTACATCCCACCTCCACCCCCCAGTAAGGAAACCTCCTTAAAAAACTTCTCCAAAGCCAACTTCATGCTACTGAAGTCAGAAGTGACAAACTTCACAACACCCATGCAGATGGGATCTGGAAGTTCGACTGCAGAATCCTACACTAAGGCACTGTACGAGCACATCCACTCATGCATGAATCGTGCCATCCCAAATAGAACCAAGATGCACTTCTCCAAAAAAAGGAAGACAATCTGGTGGTCCCCTGCTATAAGCAAACTATACAACAGAAGGAATAAACTGTTGCAGAAAAGAGGAAAATACCAGGATGCAAAAAACTCCCTCACCAGCCTCAGTAAGAAGCTGAGATCCCTCATAAAATCCTCAAAAGCTAGTTACAAAAATAAAATTGCCAAAGATTCCAAAGACAACCACAAGGCATTCTATAGTTATGTCAAGAATCTAAATGGCAATGCTCAAATCTGCTCTGAGCTACAACAGAATGGCATTAAATATACTGATCCCAAGGATATTGTCAATATCCTGGCAGATCAATTTAGTGCCAACTTCACCCCCTCTCACCCCCTAAAGGGCCCATCTCAATACCAAAAGATTGCCAAATTCCGATAATCACGGCCACACAGGTAGAAACCGCACTGTCCAAAGCTAAGAATACAGCATCCATGGGACCAGATGACATCCCAGGCTGTGTACTACATGAACTACAAAATGAACTGGCACCTCACCTAAGTGTCATGTTTAATCATAGCCTCACCTCAGGCTTTGTGCCCACTGAGTGGCGCACAGCTACAGGTATCCTGCTCCACAAGGGAGGATCCGCCTTGGATGCCGGGAACTATCGTCCCATCAGTCTGACAAGCCTAATCTGCAAGGGCATGGAATGCATTATCATGGAACTTATAAACAAAGACATTGGCAACCTTCAAACACTGGACCCCACCCAGTATGGGTTTGTGAAGGGCCGATCTTGTCTCCTGAATCTGATTGGCTTCTTCGAATCAGTCTCCAGAGCTGTGGATGAGGGTAAGGCGGTCCACACAGCCTATCTGGACCTCACCAAGGCCTTCAACACCATCCCCCACTCTGGAATCATAGATAAACTTACTAAGCTAGGCATAAATCCCTACGTCACTTGATGGGTTGCCAACTGGCTTACTGACAGAACCCAGACTGTAAAAGTAGCCGACTACAAATCCAGCTCCAGACAAGTGACAAGTGGAGTACCTCAGTGTTCAGTCCAGGGACCACTCTTGTTTGGCATCTACTTCTCTGAAGTACAGGCCAACACTAAGGGACTCTGGCTAACAAAGTTTGCAGATGACTGCAAACTGGGAGCCATTATTGAATCCCCAAATGATGTGGATATTCTACAAAAGGGCCTTACAGAAACAGATGCCTGATGCCAGAGCCATGGGCTCAAGCTTAATGCCAAGAAATGTATAGTTATCCCCTTTGGAAAAAACATGTACCCATGAATTACCACATAGGTGGCAGGACACTAAACATTGAAAGTGTGATGAGAGACTTAGGGACACAGGTGGACAGTGGTCTCACTTTTGATAACCACATCGTCACAACAGTCAGGAAATCCTTCTATGTGGCACACCTCATCACTAAGGGCTTTTCATCCAGAAAAAAGGAGGTCATTGTCCCACTGTACTCATCCTTCATTAGACCCATTATAGAGTATAATGCCCCATTTGGTATGTACCTCACAGGACATCTGCAACAGCTGGAAAGGCCACAGAAATACCTCACTAAAAGAATCACAGGCCTAAAGCAGATGCCATATGCTGACCATCTAAAAAACTCCAGCTATACTCTGTGGCATATCGTCTACTCAGAGGCGATCTCTGCTTAACATACAAGGCCATGTCAAACCCTGAGCTGTTCGACATGCTCCACTTAAAGAAATCCCAATCCCTCAGAACCACATGCTCCAGGGATCTAAACCTTATCATCACAATGAACAAAACATGCTGGAGGGATAGGTTCCTGACCCAGAGACTCCCCATACTCTAGAATAGACTGCCCATGCATGTCAAGCAGAGCGCCTCATTGGCCCTCTTCAAAAGGAACCTCGATGATTGGATGGGAGATAGGAAATTCACCCCGGGGATCAAGTCAGTCACCCTGCTAGACAGGGGCCCAGAGAAGTAAATATTGTGGGAAGAAATATCCAGGGAATTGTTATGGCTAGGCTTGCATAGGCCTTAGAGCCGATAGCCTAGTACCAACCTATGAACCTATGAACCTATGACTCAAACAAGTTGATCAGCATACTGGAAAGACACACTACTGGCAAATCACTATAAATGGATGGCCTGCCTACTGAATTCTGGAATCAAAACACGTAGGTGATGCTACTACTATTTACAAAATTATTTAATGAGGTCATACTGAATGGGAATATCCCTGGCATGTGGATACAGGCCATGCCAGCTATGATTCTAAAGGATGGGGGGTATCAGAGTCTGCTCTTTTTATAGTCCAGTCTCAATACTTAATCATAATTACAAATAATTTATGTTCATAATTAGAGTGGGGTTAAAAAATCTTTTACTTGGACTGATGGGGAAGGCCAGCACAGGTTTGATACAGGATGATGGAAGTTTATTAACAAATTAAAGGCAATTATGCTTCTAAAGCATGTGCAGAATACTGGTGATGAACTAATGGTGTTGAGTCTGGATCCTGAGTAGGAAATGGACAACAGGATTCAGTGGTACTGTTTCTCAATGTTGTTAGAAAGCTTTGGATTTCCAAGAGAATTTACAACCTTAATTATTTCAATATATGTAGGCTCATATGTATGGGTTATAACACATGCAGGTATTTTGCCAGCATTTAAATTAACAAAGGCAGCACATAATGGATGTCTCCTGCCCATTATGTGAACATTTATTTGGATCATTTGCCTTCCACCCATTGGGATGGTGGCATAATGGTTAAGGTGTTTGCCTTACAATCACAAGGTGCAGGGTTCGAGTCTCCCAGGGGATAATTGGCTAGGCTTAAAATGGCTTGTAAGGGCAGTTAGCCTAGTACTAACCTATGTGATCTAATCTTCATGTGTAGGAAATAAAGAAGTTATGTACTTACCATAACGTTCAATGTGAGTTGTTCTTCTTGCCTTCATTATTACTGATGGGTTCGGAGCCAATCCTCGGCTCTGAGTCGGACAATTTGCAAAGCTCAAGGTCTCTAACAACTCGAGGCCAAAGCCCTATCCCACAATGCACCACTACATTCCCCAGATCTTGTTTGCTGCCAACTAGCATAAAACCTACCCCAGATTTCAAGGAAATCATACAGGCCACTGTAAGAGGAAACTCCTCAGGAAAACCAAAACCAAGTTAGAACCTCTCGAACATCCAGACATAGGAAGGGGTAGGTAGGGGGGGTCATAATAATGAAGGCGAGAAGAACAACTCACATGGAATGTTATGGTAAGTACATAACCCCCCCGGATTCTCAAAAGCTTGCACGGCATGCATGATTAGTGTTAGATGAAATTTTGCCAATACGGCGGCCGAGCGATCCACGTAGTGCATGTCTAACGTGCACGAGCGCTGTAGCACTAGTGCTGCATGTCCCCAGCCCCCGTATGCAAATCACCCCATTTGCAGGTGAAAACCATGCAAATGAGGTAAATTTGCCATCCAGGAAGCAGGAAACAGGGCGTGCAGGACTAGCGTAATATGCAGAAATGTACTCGGTTAGTAACCAAGTACGGTACTGCAAACTGCAAAACAGAGCTATGACAGCCCCAAATAAAGGCTGCATAGCATTGAGGAAGCATGCCAATGGCCAAGTAGAAGGCCATTGGCATTGCAAACAATGCCAAATGTACAAAATACAACTTTCATGAAATGTCCGCCATTCACGTCCATTGAAGCATAGGGCAGCGGCGCACAAATGGGATCGGGGGAAAATAATAAAATAAACCTAAAATAAGCACTCTAACTAAAAGCAGTAGTCTGCCATGCAAGTCAATGGCAGGCAGAAGACAACCTGGCCAGTGAGTAATGGTTGTTAATGAGGGGAGGCTGAAAGTGAGACATCTAACTATGTATTAGCAGGCAATCCTATGCAAATGAGGTGAAGGATAGTGAATCCCAGTTTTCCCCAGCATGTGAGGCAGGTCCCAAGAGTGTAAGAGTATAAATACCTTGGTGCAAGACTAGGATATAGGTGACATCATGGGGGTGTGTGTCAGGCATACTGTAAATGGATTGGAGCCCTGTGGCTCGGGATTGCTCCTAGCTTAGCACAGCTAAGCCAGGGGTGTGTCTAAACCTCCCTAGCACCCTTTACAAAGTGTAAGCGGGTGTGCGAGGTGCGCACCGGGTTGTACAGGAAAAAAAAAAGAAGTTAAACCAGGAAATAGCAGCTCTGTGCACATTTGAACAGGGAGGCAATGGGAAGGGAAAACAGCAGTAGGAAGGTAATCAAGGAGAACTAGCTGAGCTGACAGGTGAAATGTATCAGAATCAGCCAATTACATAGGCAGCAGACCAGCCCAGTCCAGAACACTACTATAAAGTAAGCAAACACCTTCTCCCCTGGTTTTTCCACACTCTACACCACCGGTGTATACAAGTGGGGAAATTTTAACAAACAAACCTACAAAATGAGAAGGGCTGCAGCAGGCAACATAGAACAAATGTGCAAGAGGTTGAGGGTGGTGAGGATGTGAATGCTGCCAAACAACCCACAGTGAGGAGACTGAGAAGAGTGTACAGACCCAGGGTAACCTACCAGGGGCTACATGAACTAGGGATAGTGGAGCATGATAGGGTGGACAGAGACCTCCTACAGAAAATTGTTGAGCTGTGCCGGCCACACCTGACACACCAAACAGGCCGAGGGGAACCCATCCCAGTGGATACCAAGGTATGTTTAGGCCTAGGTATACTAGCCACAGGTACCCCTCAAAGCACAACTGGAGATATCATGGGCATCTCACAGGCATCAGCATCAAGAGTGTTCCACCAGTTCCTGGATGCCCTGTCAGCACATGCCAGTCAGCACGTATATTTCCTCAACACACATGAGGTGTTGAACAGCAATATGCGTCTCTTCCACCAAATAGCAGAGTACGCTGGGGTAGTGGGTGCTATAGACTGCACGCACATATGCATCAAAGCACCACCCGGTGAGCAGGGTAGGGCCTACATCAACCACAGGGGCGTCCCCTCCATCAACTGCCAGATCATATATGATGCCCAGGGTGTTATAATGAATGTGTGTGCTGGCTGCCCTGGAAGCTATGATGATACACATACATGGCATCTGACGCAGCTGTACCACAGATTTGCCAATGTGGACATCCCCTATGGTCACCTAGTGGGGGATGCTGGGTACCCACTGGAGCAGTGGCTGATGACACCCATCAGAAATGCACACACACCTGAACAACAATGCCATAATGAGGCACACGCACAGGCCAGACATATAACAGAGCATGTGTTTGGGATGCTCAGGTCACGGTTCCGGTGTCTGGACACATCCGGTGGAGCCTTGCAGTATTCACCAGCTACATGTACCCAAATTGTTATGGTATGTGCTATGCTACACAATATGATCCTGCGAAAACAGCTGCAGCAGGAACAACATGGGGCAGGGCCACACAGCCCCCCACCAATGCCAAGGTCTGTACAGGCACAGAGTGACGCAGAGGAGGAACAACCTGAGCCTGCCCCAGTAGGCAGAAGGAGGCATGCCCAGTATGCCCTGGCCTTGGCAAAGAGGCAACGCACAGCATATGGACTGACACAGTAGGGATCGAGGGAATGACACCTCTCTCTGACTTGCACAGACAGTAAAAGGGATGATAAACATGACATTGCCTGTAACCAACCATGTATAGGTAGTGTACTATGTGCTTCCGACATAGGCAGCCTTCCAGCACCATCCTCAAGCCCGGCACACCCTCAAGGTAAGCCAATCAACCTACCAATTGTCAAATGGAGTAGAATGTGTTGTTACCTGTAGCTATGGTATGGCTGTGAGCATGCAAGGGAATTGGGTGGCCGAAGGCAGCAGACAGTAGACACCCATAGTGGCACCATGACATCTATAACACATACTGGAGTCACCATAGTAGCCAGTACTACATAGGGTGACAAAACCCACTGCAGGAAATGGGCTGAGTGACATGTGTGTCCATAAGAGCCACACATGCCAGTCAGGAAGGTTCACATACCCAGCAACAGTCTCAGCCAGCAGGACAGGTGTAGACAGACACAAACAAATGCTGTACTATGGCCTCTGAATGAGCCCTATGGGTAACCTTTCCCCCAGGCCTACACAGACAGACCACAGAAGGCCAGGCAGTCGGATGTAAGTTGTGAAGGCTAGGAAGTCAGAAACTAATATGTAGGTAAACAAAGTTAAGATCTGTAGTACACTGGTATGCCTCTAGCCAGCAGGATAGGTAAGACTACAGACTGAAATGGAGTACCTGTCATACCAGTACAGTCCTAGCAAATGTGTACAAGTGTCAGGTGTGCCCCCCCACCATCCAACATACACTTATAGTAGCAGTCAGGTGCCCCCCCCACACTCCTGTGTAGAACAGTAGAAACAGTCAGGTGTGTCCCCCCCGCTATGCAGAATTGTAGCAACAGTCAATGCCAAATGACTGATGGATACCCTGCAGACACAGCATGCTACCTGTTGGTGTACAACACAAAGGTCAGCACCGCAGTGCAAACTACCTGGACTTGATCCATACATGCAATACAGATGCCCATACTGGGCATGCTCACACACAGAGGAATGAAGGCAATGTCAGTCAACAACATACTGAAAGGTCATACTGGGCATGCTCACATACCTAAACACATGAAGGCCATGTCTGCAAACACCAGTGGACCAGACATATCTTGCAGTCGCAGTTGTCAGTACAGACACATGTCAGTATGCACCACTCCTGCCTTGCACACACAATGGATAAGAATACAGACATATATGTAAGGACAGCACACTATAATAAGCCAAACGTAGATGGGCATCGATGTGTGGAAGAGGGTGACCATGACAAAGAGCCATCTGGGCCTGTCCCACCCAGCACACAGCCAAAGGGCCCCAAACACATGAGGTGCAGATGTCATTCACTGCAGATACTAGCCACCAGTACCTGTCAGCATGACAGACTATGTGGTGCATGTGCCAGCTGTACAACATGACTGTACAAGGAAGTAGCCATCTAGTAGCTGTATACCCATAACTGTGACATATGACCCCATGTGTGCCCGCATGTGGCATGTCAACCCCTACATGAATGGGTTATGGCCCATGCACACACTGCCCTCCCCATAGCAGTATTATGACAAGCCTGCTGAGGTCATCCAATGTGAAATGCACCTTTGGGAGAGCTGTAGCTCAGTAATCTCCATGGCACATCCCATTACTGCATACTGCTGTAGTGATAAACTAGTTAGGTAGTAGTTCTAACCCCAGACCTGGCAATTGTGAGAGTGTGTGTTTGTGTGTGTGTCTGGCTGTATAGCGAGAAATGCTTTTTAGGCTACTCACACTCCGTACAATTCATATACTCAACTTTGGCAAGGCTGCTGATGTCACCCACCTAGAAATACACCTCTGGGAAAGTCATAGCCTGGTAATCTCCGTAGCAGATCCTATAACTGTGTACTGCTGTAGTGTGATAAAGTAGGTAGGTGCTCTAACCCCAGACCTGGCAACTGTGTGTGTGTGTGTGTGTGTGTGTGTGTGTGTGTGTGTGTGTGTGTGTGTGTCTGGCTGAGTAGACAGCAATGCTTTTTAGGCTACTCACACTCCGTACAATTCATATACTCAACCTTGGCAAGGCTGCTGATGTCACTCACCTAGAAATACACCTCTGGGAAAGTCATAGCCCAGTAATCTTCATAGCCCGTCCTGTAACTGCATACTTCTGTAGTGTAATAAAGTAAATAGGTAGGTGTTCTAACCTCAGACCTGGCAACTGTGTGTGTTTGTATATGAATCTGTGTGTGTGTCTGACTGAGTAGAGAGCAATGCTTTTTAGGCTACTCACACTCTGTACAATTCATATACTCAACTTTGGCAAGGCTGCTGATGTCACTCACCTAGAAATACACCTCTAGGAAAGTGGTAGTCCAGTAATCTCTGTAGCATGTCCTTTAACTGCTTACTGCTGTAGTGTGATAAAGTAGTTAGGTAGGTATTCTACCTCAGACCTGGCAACTGTGTGTGTTTGTGTATGAATCTGTGTGTGTGTCTGACTGAGTAGAGAGCAATGCTTTTTAGGCTACTCACACTCCGTATAATTCATATACTCAACTTTGGCAAGGCTGCTGATGTCACTCACCTAGAAATACACCTCTGGGAAAGTCATAACCCAGTAATTTCTGTAAGCCGTCCTGTAACTCAGTACTGCTGTAGTGTGATGAAGTCGATAGGTAGGTGTTCTAACCCCAGACTTGCCAACTGTGTGTGTATGTCTGACTGACTAGAGAACAATGCTTTTTAGGGCATTCACACTCCTTAGAATTCATATACTCAACGTTGGTAAGGCTGCTGATGTCACCCACCTAGAAATATACCTCTGGGAAGGTTGTAGCTCAGTAATCTCTGTAGTGCATCCTGTAACTGCGTACTGCTGTAGTGTGATTTAAAACTGTGGTAGGGTTCCATCTCCACCCGTGGCAGTTCTGGATGTTTTGTGTGTGTTTCAATGTCTGTGTATGGAGTAATGCATTATAGGCTACTCACTCGCAGTACATTACAAATGCCCTACTTTGGCAATCCTGCTGATGTCAGTCATTATGAAATACACCTTTGGGGAAGGGTTTCTCTAGTAATCCCTGTGGTGCGTCCTACAACAGCTCCATGCTGTAGTGTGATACAGACATAGGTCAGGGTTCTATACCCACATGTCAGTTGTGGATGCTTTGTGTGTGTCTCACTGTCTGTGTAGGGAGCAATGCATTTTAGGCTAGTCACTCACAGTACAGTTGACATGCCCTAGTTTGGTAATCCTGCTGATGTCATTCATTGTGAAATACATCTTTGGGGAAGATGTACTTCAGTAATGCCCGTGGCACGTACTGTAACTGCATAGTGCTGTAGTGTACTAAACTAGCTAGGTAGGGGTTCTACTCCCAGACATGATGTGTGTGCGTGTTTGTGACTCGTATCCTGTGTAGAGGTGGTTGTGTGTGTGGGCAATGTGGAGGGGGTTTTGCTTATTTCATTTATGGTAGCCCTACTATATATCACAATGTCAACCATACAAGGATAACAGATATAAATTAGCTGAGAGGCTAAGGTGCAAAGCCATACCCATACATGTGACTTCAAGGCCAGCCAATCACAGTTAGCAACCCCACTGTGCCTTCACGTGTGACTCACAATGGACATACCATGCCTGACAACATGCCCTATATGGACAGATGACACTGACATCAGAGAATGCTGTTAGCATGCTATCAATGTAGGTGCAGGGTAAACCTGCTGCCTATTACCAGTTTCTGCCACAGGTGGGCAAGACTGGCACATCTGAGGATAATCTGTGGTCACAACATGGGCCAGACACCCCAGGTACAGTTCCACATGTCACTGTACATGCATGTGGGAGGTGTGCACATCCTAGACACCTTCCATGTCATGGACTAAGGAACACATACATACATGGCAAGTGATGCACAGCATTGGCCACAAACAGTAGTCACCCAGATGACTGGATGGGGGATGCAATACCCACCTGTGTGGGCAAATGCAGAAACTACAGGCCTGAGCCACAATGCAGACCATTGCCATGTGGCTTGATGCCAACGTATACCCATCAGCTACCCTTGTATAGCCTGCTGGCACTGTTGACCACCACACACCTGTGCAGACATGCACCCATGCATATCAAAACTGGCACTCTGTGTGTTCATCTCTGTGTTGTATGGTGCGTATGTCCACATCCACACTCATTACAACCCCCCAGGGCACAGTGAAGCATGCTGTCTGATGTCTGACACCTCCTCATACTCATTGCCCATACGAACTCCGTAAGACCCGTGTGGTGCATGTGATACCTGTACATTGATGTGTTGTGGCAATTCCACTAGTGATGAGTTGCACTCCTGGCCCTGCCAAGTGTGTCAATGTGCGTGCATCCCTGTGTGAGTGTGCCTGTGTTGACACTGGCACCTGTTCATGCAGACAGGCACGTGTATGTCACCTACTGTATATCTACCGTATCTCTGTTGTAGATGTCAGTCACCATCACATACATGTTCTGAGTGCTCCACAGCAGGTAACCCATGTGGCACATCCAATAACTGCATCAAACTGTGATAGCACTACATAGTTGTCGGGGGCTTGATACTCTGTGCTGGTAGGTGTATGGCACAAACATGCTTCAGTGTTACTCTCCCACCCCTCCCTGACATGTATTTGCCTATGTCTGCCTCCCCCACTCCCTCTCTGGTGGATGTGGAGACCCACACCTGCTTTGTTTAGGCAGCAGCATGTGTATTTTTAAGTGATGCTCATGATCAGGCTGATGACCTCTGCACGAATTGCAGCCCTCCCCTGGCTGATTGTGTGTGGAACAGCTGTGGTAACATTCCCAATAGCCAATTGCATGGTAACACACCCCAATACCTGGGAACATCATGGTGGTGTTGGCCCTTTTCTGTCACTGCGAGCAGGAACTAGATCTGTTGTTTGGCAAACAGCATCTCAGATGGATTGGTGATTTACCTCTAACAACATGCACTGTGGAAAGAGGGCAACAAACAGGAGGGGGATGTGCCTGACCTGACTACAGACTATAAGTGCTGCTATACTGCATTTGGAGTAATGTTGGTTTAACAGTGTTTGTCTAGATATGCCTGTCGTACATGTTGCAATACCTGCCATGTCAGTTCCATGTATATGAGGAATCCCCATCTGCTGGGTCATCTGCAGACTGGGCAGTGTTGTGCCTTTGGTCTCATGTGCTAGCCATGGTGCATCTATCTGCAGAATGCAGAAGGTAGTGTGAGGATTGCAGTCTATAGATGGTGAAGGTCGTGACAGTTACTGACTTCATATCCCTCATAGGATGTATGTTGCAACAAACCCTGTATCAGTGGTAAATATATGACGTTATCACAGCAACATGTCTATACTGGCCCTGTGTATGTGCTGTCAGCCACACCTCTGTCAACCTTTGTACATATGTCATGCATGAAGTGGTGCATATGTGCTGTACACCATAAATAGTGTCATCATATCTTATAAGCCAGTGATATGTCAGATTGCTACACATGTCATGTACAGTAGGGGTTATATTTCTTGACATAACCTGGACATTCTGTGGATGTTTGTACAGTACTGAGGTCTGTGCAGTGATGGTGAATGTCGGCAGTGTGTGTATTGTTAATATGTACCTTAGCCTGTGTACAGACTGTGGTGGATATCATTGTTCTAGCTCCTCTTCTATCTGATGTAACATGCTGCCCCACTGCATGGTACCATTTTGGCATACACATTTGTAGGGCCATACACACATATGTCCCATACCACAGACAGCTATCAGACCAAACTGTGTAGCAGCCCAGTATATGTAGGGTCATTCTGTGAGTGGCACGTATGAGGATGGTGTAGAACAGATAATCCATATACTGTAATATTATGCTAGCTTACCATATGTGGCTGTGGCTGTGTTCACATTGGTTGTGGTTATGCACTTTCACACAGGTGTATCTTAACATGTGCTGTGGCATGGCTGTTGAGCCTGCTATACATGCAGGTACATGTGCATTTCCCCATATGAGATGTAGGCCAGTGTTTTGCCAGTCTGCCTGTAGCCTGCACAGTGCATTGCTACATGCCTAGCAGCTTAGTGTACTTACCCAGTGAGATGTCATGTGCAGATACTTGCCAGATGTACCGCTGATGGGCCTCCCTTAAATGTCATGTATGTCACACAGAGCAGTGTGATGCTGTACAGATGTATGTCAATATCTAGTGGGTAGTATGTGTCCATAGCACCCCTGTACCAGCAGTCATTATGTGTCAGGCCAGACAGGAGTGTGTGAATCCAAAACCTATGGTGGCATATGTATACCAGTCGTTATGTGTTATACCCATCTACATGGCTGTCTACATCCATATTGTCAGGCCTGGTACACATGTTGTGCACTAAGGGATTATGTGTATGTACATTGTGTGTCCGAAGTTCCACATATATTGGCCAATATATCTGCTGCACTCCACAAGGGCATTACATGCTAGCGGTGGTACAATGATTTCCTTAGGATGTCTGTCAGTAGCCAATGACACACTTGTCATAAGCAGATCTGACCTTCCACACACACAATGTCATTTAAGGCAATCCCAATGACAATAGCAATAGTCTAGTAATATACCTGCTATACATACCTGACATCCTCTTGCACTATGACTATGGGACTATAGGGGCTGGGGTAGGGCTACACTCCATGTCCAGGACATATGGTGGAAATATATGTACATATACTTATCCAGACAGATATATGTATATGATTACACATGTGTAGCACTTCCAATTACCACCGGCATGGCAACCACCCACTATGAATCCCTATATCATGTGGGCGTGGTCCCGTTACATTTCCTGTGTGTGGCCATCAGTGTTACAGACAGCAGGTAGCAATACCACTTACAGGAGAACCTGCACATTCAGGGCAGCCACATATTTGTAGGAGGATCAGGAACTACAGACAGACTGCGGGTAGAGTTGTGATATGCTTTGTATAGTACTGGTGTTACAGGGTGTGTGTGTGTGTGTGTGTGTGTGTGTGTGTGTGTGTGTGTGTGTGTGTGTGTGTGTTTGTGTGTGTACATACTAGTTCACCTTGGAATTGCAGTCTGTCTGCATAGCTCACTACTGTGGGCCTATCCTCTAGCTGGACAGAGGTATGCCTATCATGTGTTGTCCATCCACCCCACAGGTCCTGTGTCAGATATTACACTAGCAGTGTGTGTGTTGTATGGTATCTGTACATGGCTACATCCATTTCTGTTTCTAACCTCAATTCCCTGACTAAGGGTCTTTGCAGACTATCCTGTAACACCAGCACCTTGCTTAGTGTATGGCAACACTGTTCCACATATGTGCCTGTGTTCCAGCCTCTGTCCTCCATCTACATACCAAGCTTTGCACATTTGTCATGCTGTTGGGGGTTGTTCTGTAGTGGGCTGTGAGTATATCACACTGCCATTGCTGCTATTAGTCCACTGCTGTTGTATACCCCACACATACAGTGGGGCTGGGGCCATATATGTGTGGACGTCACCTACACAATACATGTGTGCCCTTATGCACTCCAGAGGCCAGTGTATGTAACTGTGGTATATGGGCCTGTATTATGGAGTCTAGGTGGGAGCACCATAAATTACCTAGGCTGTCACAACATGTGGGGGTATCAGGGATGAGCTGCCACAAGGTATCTGGATGTACAGTACCGTATGCTTCACCTATATTTACATTACTTACATGAATTGGGGTACTGCAAGCCTACTGCCTCCTGCCATACAGACTGTTCTGTTTGTCGGTGTGCTCATGATGGTGTCAGTTATGCCTTGTTATGTACCAGTTACAACCCATGTGATCACATAATGTCTTTACCACCTACTGAGTTTGTACAGAGTGTAGATAGAGGCTGCTGAACTACACACTTGCAATACATACTGTTGATTGTTTGGTATCCTGTGGCCCAGTCTGTCTTCACTAATGTATAATTTGAAGGGTGTGGCCTGGACAGCAACAGTTGTAAACCTTTCCAGACTGCTGTATTAGTGTAACTGTTTCACAGTTGCAGTTCTCTGTTTATATGGTTGTCAGTGTCTGAACAGCTATATGACATGGCATGTAGAACTGTAACAGTACACAATTAAAGGTTTCCCATTTCTGCAAACCTGTGTATGGCGTCTTTCCTATGACCTTTCTATGGGTATATGTTGCAGGCAATGATTGACATTTGTATGGGTGGCCCATACAATGTCCAGTTGTTCAGGTGTTAACTGTAGGCATAGTGGCTGTTCCATATTGTGTGCACCTTCTACATATGTATCATACTGTACATATATCTGTGTGTGTATGTGTAGTCACATGGATATATATACATATATATATATATATATATATATATATATATATATATATATATATATATATAATGTATATCTGTATCTGCATATCTGTGTCTGTGTATCTGTATCCTGGGGATGTTGATGGCTTCCACATACTACATGTCCTATGGGAGGCAGACTGTACTTGGTAGTGTATTACAGGATGCACATGTTTGGCTGTGGTGGGGAATGCCTGTTTGTACGAGTCGTATAGTGTGTTGGGCCTCTCAACCCCATTTACAGTGCATGTGGGCATATGTGTATTTGTTAATCTGCCATTGCTATCTACAGATGTATGGCCATATATACCTATATAGATATATAGATATATATATATATCTGCTAACATATATATAACCATGTCCATATATACCTACATAGATATATATCTGCATACACATATGTAATATGCTGTGTATATGTAGACATATAGGTGTAGACACATATATGTGTTTATTTAGGCATATGCGTATATATATATATATATATATATATATATATATATATAGTGATAGAAATATATATATATATATATATATATATATATATACATATACATATATAGATATGTTGTATATGTTTATTAATATCATTACACACACAGACATCTAGGTGTTGGTATACATTCTGTGTACTGTTGCATGACAGGATTGGATGATATCTTTCTGAAAACATTGAATGTCTTTATATCTGTCATGGCTTAGTGTAAATCACTTTGTGTATGGAGTGTAGGGTCCTGGGTTCAAGCCTTGCAGAGGCAATTTATTTTGTTGCTGGGCAGAACACGGGCAATTGGATACAGAGCGATTAAGGCGCTTTAAAGCAGTTGTATGCGGTCTAAGAGTCTAAGAGTATTGGAGTATTGTTAGGCTGGTTAGGCTGGTTAAGGCTCTTATGAGTTGGTTGAGTTGAAGCAACTCTTAGACCTTATAACCCCTTACAGAAATCTTAATGCCTTGCGTTCATCAAATAAACTCCAAATTAAAATTAGTAAGTATAACAACATGGCAGGAGACTCTCTGTTCTCAAATGCAATTGGGAAAAAATGGAACCTTCTACCTAGTGAACTTACATCCCTTCCTTCCTTACCACTCTTTAAACAAAAACTGAAAATGTTCCTGAAAATACATTGGCTATGCCCTTGTTGCAACCCTGACTAATCAATAATTACTACTGCTATGAACATCTTTTTTCAAACTCTACTCTCACTCAGTAAATAAATGTCCTGTACTGCAACATGAAAGCATTTATGCAGCAATGGAATACTGTATTGGCTTCTGGTGTATGTAAATATTTAGCTCAATATAATGTAAATAGTTTTAGGAAATGTGTACATATATTCATCTATGTTTATTTTTATGTAAAATAAAATTATCTCACTTGATATGTCTTGGAGCTTTTCCCCCCGGGCCTCTACTGAAAATGGACATGTATCCAGTTAGACTAGCCCGGTCAACAAATGTAAAATAAAAAATTAAATAAATAAATAAATAAATAAAATAAATAAACCTCTGGTTACAGTTTCTCATACTATGTTAGCTTTAAATTGCTTAACCTGTGTAGGCATAGCTTACCCCCATGCAAACAAGCTTAAGCCTGCATACCGCTGCTTAAAAGTGCCTACTCTCGCTTACGCCTGCGCTAATTTCTTTAAAAGAAAAGAAAAAAAGGTTGATAGGAAAGTGGTGAAAAAGGGGCACAAAGAGGGTAAGACAGTAGGAGAAATAGCTAGGCATGTGCAGGAAGGGTGTAAGAAAGGTCCATAGCTGCCCATTTCTTCTAAAGCAACAGCTGTGCATATATACTGAATTTGGAAGTAGATTTGGAGCCTCAAACCCCTGGGAGAGGGGTGAGGACAACATAAATTTGTTGTGATGCCAATTAGACCAGATTACATGTGTCCAGTGGACATGTGTGCAAAGTGGACAGCTATGTATGGGGTGTGATGTTTTTGTGGGAAGAGATTGCCTTTTTTTTTTTTTAGGTGAGAGTGGGATGTAGGGGAGGGGTAGTAGGTATAATTGTGGAGGTAGGTTGGGTAGGTTAACAGACAAGACAAACAAGACAAATACAGCGGCGGTATATGACCACTTGTGGGGGTAAACACCTTGGACGGGGAGGGGTGTTTGGAAGTCGCAAACCCATGAGCCCCCAAATGGGAATAGTGGGGCTGAGGTCCCCACCCATGGGCAGTCAGCACTGCACCTTCATGGCCCCAAAGATGGCTGTGCTGGGGGCTGTGTAGGAAGGGCAGGCTCACCCTCTAATTGTGCCACTCAGCCCTCAAGCTGGCATAGCTGGTCTCGAAACTCCAGATCGAGCTCCCTACATACCATAGCCCAGACATGTTGATGGGTGACAGGTTCTCCTCCGTGCCCACTCTGGGGGGGCAAGCCCCATCCCCTGCAGTGGTTCCACCCGAAGGTGGCGCAGGACCCACAGAGGAGGATGTCCCAGGCTGGGCACCAGATGTGCTGGTGCCCGGTGCCATTGCCAGCTGAGGTGGGACAGGTGGGTCCGCTGGGACCGGCCTTCCCATATGAGCTATGTTGTAGCAGGTTTATGACAGATATGGGTTAGTAACAGTCAACAGCATTCAGGATTAGTTATAACAGCATGCATAGGTATTCCCATTAATCCAAAACACCAGATTTAACACAGTTACAGAGCAAGCAGAACACATGCATATATGGAACAACAGTGGCCATTACAAGAGCATGCAGGTTTCATTGATGACAACAGGCCACCAATATGGGTGTATTTTAACATGGCACATGCATATAAACAAATGTGAATATGTATAACCCATTAGGACATATTTCCCAATAAATGTTTGGAGTGTACACATACCAGTTGAGGAGTGTCATTGGGTTATTTCGCACATATGGTAGGAGTGAGAGAGAGTTCAATTAACAACTAATATATCCTTGTAGTTTTCACAACATTCTTAGTCACTGCAGTGATCTTTCCCTTACATGTATTATTACACTACCCAATGGCCTTATATTGTACACTGGTATGTGTATAGATTATTATATATGTGACCTGTGTCTTATATACAGACATGACAAGATGCAGGTGTTAATGCAACATATGTTGAGTATTGCTGTCATACACTTTGGGTGAGGTGCTAGAATGACAGGTTTGTTTTCATATACATTCTATGACTATGTACACGTTTGACTATCAGTTATATGTCATTAACAGTTGTCTACATTTCTGGGATCATCACACTGCTTTTTCAGGGGAACAGGGTACCAGGCTGGTGATATGGGCCATTTATCTGGGCATGCTGGACAGACTGGAACAGTTGTGGGGTATGAATATGTATACAACTGTCTATCTGAATATTCTAGCAAATCCTGTACAGTTGTTGGGTGTAATTATACATACAGCTTTCTATCTGAACCTTGTAACAAAATCTGTACAGTTGTGGGGTATGATTATGCATACAACTTACTAGCACTCCCGGGATTCAAACCCCTGATGTGTGTGACAACAACATTATAGCTAACATCACAGTACACTGTGCCATCAGGGAATTGATGTGAAGCTTTCTACTGTTTGCTATCTAAGTCTCCATCACTTGTATAATATGACTGACCTCTTGGCACTTCCAACACTGTTATACAGAACTTCATACACATTTTATCTGTATACCACAGCGTGGGTAACACTGCTTAATACAACAGTATTATTTATAGTATGCAACAGTTCAACTACATATGACAGAAGAGTAAACAGAAGCACTCCAGGGGTTATACCTTTATTCACAGAATATTACACATTTATTCCTACTGGTACGACACTTTCTAAGGCTCTTATATTTATTTGTTATGACAGTACATGCAGAGAAATACTAACCTGCTTCGCATCGCAGCCTTTGCAACATAGCATCATGGGCTTGCTGGACCGCAGCCCGCTCATCTGCAGCTGTCGGAGGAATACAGTGATATTTAGCCATACCTATCCATAGTATACACAAGCTAGGCAATTCTTAACTACTTAGTGGAATGAGTACTTACTCAGTACTGGGGCATTAGCCATCTGCCAAGACTCCTGAATCCACACTGTTCCAGTATATCCCTCCTCCACCACTTCAGGTTAGCATGGTGGTGCCTGACCTGCTCACCAGTCCGGGGGATAACTGTGGCACTGCTGAGGCCACGGGTGAGACTGTCCCAGGCCTCTGTTTTATACTGCGAGCCCTGGTACTGGCTCTGCACAATCTCTCCTCATGGTGTTTTACCAGGAGCCATACCATGAGTTTTGACTCCTGGATGCTCCAGCTTTGTGCTCTAAAATGAGTGCATTCACCCACACCAGCCATTTTGCCTGCAGTAGGAAGCTACAACCAGTTATGGAACGTATTCCTGCCTGTGTGGTTAAATACAGCCAATTACCCGCACTTTTCCGTGATTGGTCAGGTTTGAAGAGGCTAAGCTATGGGGACACCTGCTTAGCTAAGGTTGGCAGTGCTTAAAGGGGTATACTGTTAGGCAGATTGGATTGGCTCCCCTACACATTACTTAGTCTTACTAAGTTGAGCTGTGCTGCGGTTAACATTGCTTAATAGTTAATTTGCACTATATTTGCCTTTTGGCAGTGATCTATTCTTCATTACTGGTTATATATGTATCTGGTATCTGGGATTCATGTGTACATACACTGTTTAGGGACCTGGGGATGTCTACACTTTATTACAATAACACCTCACATCTATTTTTACTGCAGTACTCCAGTTCACATATTTATGTTATGTAGCAAGTTATGCCACTTCACACTGTACATAGATTCAGTTCACATGTTTGGTTTGATTTTCCTGTGGTGAGGATTAGTTTGCTGATACCTCAGTCATCTGTATTGCTATGATGGCTTAGTGGTTGACTACTGTGACTGTAGTATACAGGGTCCTGAGTTTGAGCCTTGCAGAGGCAGTTTATTTTGTTGCTGGGCAGAACACGCGGGTTCGCACAGGTTTGCCAGATGGTAAGCACTGCTAACCTCTGGTTACAATTTTTTAAACCAGTTAGCTTCTACTTTGCTTAATCTGTGTAGGCAATGCTTACCGCCGCCCACACAGGCATAGTCCCACTTGCTGCCACATACCCCCACGCTACTTCATGCTCATGTCGGTTTTATACATGCTTAAGTCAGGTGTACATGTCAGGCATGACTGTTCACGAAGGTCAGTGTAAGGTTAAGTGGAATTCCAGTTTAGCATTTCTGGTTAGGCTACACTCAGGTATTTGGGTTAGGTTTAGTTATGCCATATCTGTGTTGTAGAGTAGATGTGAATAGTGGAGGTGTAGGTGGGTAGGTGGAGGGGGGGACATTTTAACTGTATAGTAGGCTGTTCGACTGATTGGTGGGGGAGTGGTAGTGTAGGTTTGCAGGGTGTTGGGATATGTATGCGAGGCAGGACAGCAGATGTCAGTGTCAGTAGTTGGTGTAGGGGTTTGGAGTGTTGGGGGGGTGGCGGACTTCACCAGGTGGTGATCCAAGTGTGCTTGCATTTTCCCTTCATGTGTTTTTACATGTGTAGTCTGGGACAGCTGCGGTAATACACCTGGGTTGGGGGATCCAGATTCTGCCAATATAGTTGTGTGGAGGGTGTCACCTACTTGTGACTGTGGACATTACTACAAATGCAACAGGGGTCGATAGGTAAGTGGTGTTATTGGGCCACACAGAGGGGCTGATAGTAGGGAACATTCCAGGGATGTGCAGGACGGCTGACGGGAAGGTCCACAGCTGGCCATTTCTTCTACAGCGACAGCTGTGTATATACCCTGCATTTGGGGATGATTACAGCAACATAGCTCTCAACCGATCAAAGACAAATCTCAACAGAATCAGGGACAACTCCTCAAATAATCAGGGACTCCCAGCTCCACCAAGTCTCCTCTTCAGTTTTTCCCTTGAAAGTAGTCTAACTCTCAACCGAAGCACTTAAAAAGTATTCTACAGTCCAGCACTTGCTCAGACCTAATAGCAAGCACTAATATACCCTGACACTTGATTGCCCAGCAGGGCAAGGCTCATTATTCACCCCTTACCAACCAAGTGACTTAGCAGCTCACCCTACTATTCAAGCATGACCAAAGGGCAATTTCAGGTATACCCTCCAGTCCAGCTGGTGAACCTGGGTATCCTGAGGCAATGTTACAACTGCCTCATGTACACAGACAACCCTCTCCTCCTACCACAAAACATTAACATATGCGAGAGATGCAATTATATAGCTAAATTGGAGGCTAAGCTCTCTCCACCCAAGACTGGAACAGGCAGTCATGAGGAGAAGGTTAACAGTTGCACCACAACTCCAGCCTCACATAGACATACTAAACCAACACTGGCAAAAAATACACATAAATACACAAAATCATACTCGGAGGCTCTAAATAAAAACCTGCAAAAGCATCAGAGACCTCCAAAGTAGACACCCAAAAAACCTGCACCTCACATCACAAACCAGACAACACATAAAACACAAAATCAGTGTGCCGCACAATCACAGCACTTAAGGTGAAATAACATACCTAACACACTACTAATAGGTGACTCTATAGTCAGGCACACTGATGTCCCACTCACTAGGCTGGACAAGTAGAAGGTAACTGTTAGCTGCCTGTCGGGAGCCAGAATCCGCCACATAACACAAGCACTCAGGTCACTCCAGAACAAGTACAAATATGACTCTGTCATTGTTCATGTTGGTGTGAATGACCTGAGACGTACCTCCCTGAACTACATGGAAAGAGACATGGAAGAGCTCTCTGATCATGTAGCCCAGGCAGGTATGACCCTGACCCTGAGTAGCATCCTGCCCTCACCAAGAATGATACCGCAGTATAAAGAAAAAATTTTCAATTTCAACAATTGGCTAAGCTTCTAGTGTCATTCAAAGGGGATCCAGTGTCTGTCAGCCTGGGACGACATGCTCGACAAGCCTCGTTGCTTCACAAGAGATGGCTTGCTCCTGCACCCGTAGGCTTTTGAATACTGGCCAAGGCTCTTGCTGCCCCCATAGTGCCTTTTTTAGGCAAGGCTCAAAAGTCAAACCCACCTCCGTAAAAAGCACAGATAAAAAAATGAGGGTTATGCTACTCAATGTCATGAGTTTAAATCTCAAAATGCACGTGCTCGAAGCACTGCTCAGTATGGAGAACATCAACATTTGTGCAGTAACTGAAACCTGGTTCAAGGCTCCACAGAGAACCCCAGCACTACGGGGCTACAACTCATACCACAAATTTCGGCCACAAAATATGGACTGAAACACAAAAGGAGGGGGTGTATCCATATTCATCGAGGATACCTACACCTCCGGGTTAGTGACGCAGCATGATACCTCTGAGATCATCCATGTGCAACTAACATTGGGCAAATCTGCAATGCAAATTGTGGCCTGCTACAGATCATCCTTTATGACCCAGGACTACCACTCTGCCTTTCTGGAGACACTGGCCACGCCAGTACACACTACCCACTCCCCACTTCTCGGGACCCATCCCGTATGTTGTCTCGCCCCATGGATTATCAGGCTCCCCCAACCTTGTAGACCGTGAACATGCATGGCCTGCAGTTGGACATCTGTATAATGGCTGGAAACCAGAAAATCCTATAATTTTTGGGGTGTCCCACAAGGGACATTCTTGTCTTTGTTTCAAGATTAGACTTGGCAGGTCTCTCCCACTGGTAGTATCCTGCCTGTCTTCTGAGAAGCAGTGGTGTGTTTACTTTTATTGTGTGTTTGTATGTTTCACCTGTCTAGCTGGGGGGGGGGGGCTGACGCTACGTGTTACACGTTTGTTGATTGGACCCCTCATCCCCATTGGCACAGCCTGTGAACATATGTAATTCTTAACTGCTGTATCATATCCTAGCTATATATATGTGTATATTTACACACACACACACACACATATATATATATATATATATATATATATATAGATATACATATCTGTACATATATATATATATATATATATATATATATACATATATGTATATATATATATATATACATTTATATACATATATACCTACATGCATATATATATATATATATATATATATATATATATGTATATATATATATATATATATATATGGGTGTCTGCATATGTATATATCTATATGTGGGTATTTATATATATTCTGTCCATATTTGTATACATTTGTACTACGGAGAGGGAGAGGTATATCTCCATGTAGTTATCGGTATATATACACACACATACATCTACATCTGGCTATTACGTTCTTTGCCATGTAAAATAGACTGTGCTGCAGTGGGACTCGTAGCAGGAGTGGCTGCTCGTTGGGTGGCGGCTCTGCCCAATGAACACTATTGCTTACATCCCTGGGGCTGTCCGAATAGACCCACTCCAGCAAACACCTGCACACCTAGACCCATAATTACATACCCATAGTTACCCCACCCGCACCTTCTCTACAGCACTCATCCTTACTCTGGGTGCAGGTCGGGTCTAAACACACCACTACACACTGCCCACTCTCCACTTTACGGGACCCATCTCATACATTGTCTCAACCCATGGGTCATCAGGCTTTCCCACTCTTGTAGTCCAGGTAGGTACATGCCCCACCTTGACAGGTCATCGCACGGGCTTCCTCCTATAACAAGACAAGTATTGGGGTGTCCTGCAAGGGATGCTCCTGTCTCTGTTCCAAGATTAGACTTCTCGGGTCCACTGTGTCCCCCCCCGGTTGTATCCTGCCTGTGGTCTGGGGAGCAGTGGATTGTTTAGATTGTTTCTGGGTTTGTTTGAATGTTTCCCTGTCCGGCTGGTGGGGGGGGGGGGTACATGCTACATGTTACATGTTTCTTGCTTGGGCCCCTCACCTCCATTGGCATGGCCTGTGAACATATGTCATTTTTAGGTGCTGTATCTTATCGTAGTTATATATCCGTGTATATCTACACACACACACACACACACACATATATATATATATATATATATATATATATATATACATATATATATATATATATATATATATATATATATATATATATATAGGTTCATAGGTTCATACTAGGCTATCTGCCCAAGGGCATTTATAAGCCTAGCCCATAGTTATGTGGCTTTCGCCACCCCTTTAGTTTGAATAAAAACTATGCCTATCATTTTGCTGTGCCTCTGTCAAGCAGTGACACTGAAGTAATCCCTGGGGTATATCTGCAATCTCCCATCCATTGGTCAAGATTCCTCTTGAACAAGGCCAGAGAGGTGCTCTGCCTCACATGTACCGGGATTTTGTTCCACAGCATAGGATGTCTCTGGGTGATGAATCTGTCCCTCCAGCACGTTCTATTTATAACCGTGTCAAGGTTTAAGTCTCGCGCCCTTGTGGTTCTGAGGGATCTAGATTTTTTTGAGGTGAAGCATATTCATCAAATCTGGGTTTGACATGGCCTTATATGTCAGGCACAGGTCACCTCTGAGCAAGCGGTATGAGACTGAATAGAGCTGGAGTTCTTTCAGTCGGGCAGCATAAGACATATTTTTGAGACACTTTATCCTTTTGGTGAGGAACTTTTGGGGCCTTTCAAGCTGCAGCAGGTGTCTGGTCAGATACATTCCGAACGGGGCATTGTACTCAATCATAGGTCTAATGAGTGATGAGTACAGGGGGACGATGACCTCCCTTGATCTAGATGTGAATCCCTTCATGATCAGGTGGGCGATATATAAGGTTTTCCTAATTACTTTAGCAACATGAGTGTCAAACGAAAGGCTACTGTCAACCTGGGTCCCCAGATCCCTGATGACTTTTTCTGTGCTCAGTGGATTGCCACCTATATGGTAGCTAGGGTAACCTTGTTTTTCCCGAAGGGTATGACTATGCATTTTTTGGCGTTTAACTTCAGGCCATGGCTCTGGCACCAGTTATCCATTTCTGTGAGGCCCTTCTGGAGGATATCTGTGTCAGATGTGTTTTCGACTATGGTGCCCAGTTTGCAGTCATCTGCAAACTTTGTCAGCCATAACCCTCCTGTGTTTGCTTGTACTTCAGAAAAGTAGATGCCGAACAAGAGTGGACCCAGGACTGAGCCCTGTGGGACACCACTTGTGACAGGCTTTGAGTCTGACATGGCTCCAGCAACTCTGACCCTGTGGGTTCTGTCACTTAGCCAGTTTGCAACCCATCTTGTGATGTATGGGTTTACATTCAAGCTGATGAGTTTTTCGATGATACCTGAGTGGGGTATTGTGTCGAAGGCCTTTGCCAGGTCGAGGTAGGCTGTATGGACTGCCTTTCCCTCATCAATGGCCTTGGTGACTGTCTCGAAAAAGTCAACCAAGTTTAAGAGGCAGGATCTGCCTTTGACAAAGCCAAACTGGGTTGGATCCAAAGTCTGCAAGTTCCCTATGTCTTTATTTATGAGTTCCATTATGATCCTCTCCATGGCTTTGCAGATAAGGCTTGTCAAGCTAATGGGGCGGTAATTTCCAGGGTCTGTGGAGGCACTGCCCTTATGAAGTGGGACCACAGTCGCCAGGCGCCACTCCTTGGGTACGTATCCTGAGGTGAGGCTAAGATTAAACAGCTGTCCTAACTGTGGGTTTAATTCCTCGTTGAGTTCGTGAAGCACACAGCCGGGGACACCATCCGGTCCCATGGATGCTGTGTTTTTGCCTTAGTGAGGGCAGTTCTCACCTGGGCGTTGGAGATGTTTGGGGGCTACAATCCTCTGGAATAGATATCTCTCCTTTTGGGGAGGGGAGAAGTTTGCACTGAACCTGTCAGCCAGTATGTTGGCAATGTGTGTAGGTTCAGTAATTTTCACGTCATTTTGAACTAATTCTGAGCATATCTGGGAGTTTCCTCCTAGGTTTCTAACATAGCTAAAGAAGGCCTTATGATTCTCTTTAGAGTCCTTGGCGATTTTTCTCTCAAAATTTGCCTTGGATGATTTTATGAGAGCTCTTAGTTTTTACTTATAATGATCAAAGGTGTCTTACCTTTCAAGGATTTTGCTCTATCTTGTAGTAGCTTCCTCCTTTTGTTGTAGAGCTTGTTTATGGCTGGGGTCCACCAGACTGGATGCTTGCCTTTGGTACAGAGAGTCTTAGTTTTGTTTGGGATTGCCTGATCCATGCAGTCCTGTAGGTGCTGGTAGAAGGCATTTGTAAGTGATTCAGCGGTTTGAGTAATGTTTACCACTGGCTCAGGGGCCTTAAAGGAGACCACACTAGTTTTTAGAAGTGTGAAATCGGCTTTTGAGAAGTTTTTCACTGTGGTCTTTTTTGTTTCAGGTGGGGGCGGGATGAGGACCTCCAGCGAGATTAGTTTATGATCTGATCTCACCAGTGAGGGGTATACTTCCAGTGTTGAACATTTTGATCCCATGTTCATGATGATGAGATCAAGTATGTTTTCTCCTCTTGTGGGGATGGTGACTAGTTGTTCCATGGCATTTGAGTTTATGAACTCCAGGAATCTTTGGGTTAGAGTGTTCGGGCTTGAGTAGTGTTCCCAGTCTATATTAGGGTAGTTAAAGTCACCTAGTATGATGGTGTTTGGAGATACATTTATCCCTCCAATGTTTTCAGGAAGGCCATGTGAGGTTCCTGAGTTTGAGAGGGTGGCCTGTAACATGCTACAAATTGCAGAGCAGTCTTGCCTATGGTTAATTGCACCTGGATGGTCTCCGATGCATCGTGCGTTGCCACCAACCTTGAGGTGTGGGTGTCCTTTATGAATATGGACACCTCCCTCCTTTCTTGGTGTTGTCCGGATTTTGGGGCCGGAACGCATGATATGAGGTGAAACCTGTTAGTGCTGGGGTGCTCTCAGGAGCCTTGAACCAGGTTTCTGTCACAGCACAGACATCGATGTTCTCCATATTGAGAAGGGCCTCGAGTGCGTGCATCTTGAGATTGAGACTTCTGGCATTGAGCAGCATTACCCTTAGTTTTTTTCCTATTTGGTGTTCTAGGGTGGTAGGTTTAGAATTTGAGCCTTGCCTAAAAAGGCACTATGGGGGTGGCAAGAGCCTTTGCCAATATCCAGAAGCCCAGGGGTGACAGGTGCAAGCCGTCCCTTGCGAAGCAGCATGGCTTGTCCAGCATGTCATCCCAGGCAGACAGACATTGGATCCCCTTTGAATGACACCAGAATTTAAGCCAATTATTAAAGCTGATCATCTTATCACTGTATTGTGGCATCATTCTAGGTGAAGGTAGGATACTGCTCAAGGTCAGGGTCATACCTGCCTGGGCTACATAATCAGAGAGCTCCTCGATGTCCCTTTTCATGTAGTCCAAGGAGGTACGTCTCAGGTCGTTGACACCAGCGTGGACAATGACTGAGTCGTACTTGTACCTGCTGTTGAGAGACCTGAGTACTTGCGTTATGTGGCGGATTCTAGCACCCGACAGGCAGCTTACTGTGACCTTCTCTTTACTCAGTCTGGTGAGCGGGACGTCAGTGTGTCTGACTATGGAATCACCAATGACAAGTGTGTCTGGCATTTTGTTTGGCCTTAAGGGCTGAGACTGTTTGACACTCTGACTGTGTGGTCTATGTGTTGCATGTGTTGGCTCGTGAGGTGGTAGTTGTTTGGGTGTCTGCTTTGGTGGCCTCTACTGTTTTGGTAAATTTTTGATCAGACCCTCCGAGTATGTCTTTGTGTGAGTATGTGTATGATTTGAAGTTGTGATGGTACCATGTGTGACTGGGTATGTATTGTGTGTGGTTACCTTCTCCTCCTGTCTGGTCTTGCCAGTCCTATGTTGAGAGAGCTCAGCCTCCAGTTTGGCCGTATAGTTGCATCTCTCGCATGTATTTGTGTTTTGTGGGAGAAGGAGAGGATTGTCTGTGTACATGAGGCAATTGTAACATTGCCTCAATATTCCCAGGTTCACCAGTTGAGCTGGAGAGGACACTAGCAACTGATCCCTCGACATACTAGAAGTAGTAGATAAAGAGACTTTCAAAGGACTCTGGGGGAAGTGTGTTTTAGGCTGGTGGGGTACTATCTATAATAAGAGTGGTTTATCAAGGTGCAAGTACTGTAGGAGTAAGTGCTAGGCTTTACAGATAGAGAATAGTCTACTTGGGAATCAAGTAGAGATGAACTTTTCAGTTATAGGATATGCTGGTTAGATCAGCAGTACAGCTCGAGGAAGGTAGTTCTAAGGGAAAATTGGAAGAGTGGAATTTAGATGGCCCAAATAGTTTAACCTTGTTTAACCGCTGCTCTTGTGTGCAACAGTGGTAACTCAGCTAAATCGCTTACAGCGTTTAGCGTGTTTTATAGCAGGGGGCTGAAGGGAGCTAGGAATTGGCCCAAACGACCAATGGACTACTAGTTTCTGGCTGAAACTTCACCAAATCGGACAAAAAGGCCGCTCAGTGCTTCCCACTCCCACTGGTAAGCAAAGAAACTTCCCTCCTTCCTAATAAGGCAATGGATCAGTAACAGGAACTAAAAACAAAGCCCAGGGATCAGCAACTCTGAATCTGGACTACTCTAGTTCAGTAAGGCGGGAAAACAAGAGATTTTTTTGTTTTATTACAGAGACAAGGAAAAAACAGACAGTAAATGCTACAAATGCTGTAAATCGGCTAGCGCACTTTAGTGTGTAGCCTACAGAAACAATTTGCAACAATTAGTAACTTAAAGTGCAATAAACAGTGTAAAATGCAGAAATCACTTAAAGTAGTAGTAAAACAGGCGAAATGCAGTCGCTAGCTTAAATAACAGTGGGAAAGCCACAAAAATACTTATATCTGGTAGAAAGTCACTCTTTTAGCTCTCTGCTGCTTGGATCACTCTGCAGGCCACCACGAGGATCTGTGCTGAGTTGGTACAAGCTGGAAAACGTGTGTTTAGCATGTTTTATAGCAGGGGGCTGAAAGGAGCTAGGAATTGGCCCAAAATGACCAATGGACTACTAGTTTCTGGCTGAAACTACACCAAATCGGACAGAAAGGCTGCTCAGTGCTTCCCACTCCCACTGGTAAGCAAAGAAACTTCCCTCCTCCCTAATAAGGCAATGGATCAGTAACAGGAACTAAAAACAAAGCCCAGGGATCAGCAACTCTGAAACTGGACTACTCTAGTTCAGTAAGGCGGAAAACAAGAGATGTTTTGTTTTATTACAGAGACAAGGAAAAAAACAGACAGTAAATGCTATAAATGCTGTAAATCGGCTAGCGCACTTTAGTGTGCAGCCTACAGAAACAATTTGCAACAATTAGTAACTTAAAGTGCAATAAACAGTGTAAAATGCAGAAATCACTTAAAGTAGCAGTAAAACAGGCGAAATGCAGTCGCTAGCTTAATAACTGTGGGAAAGCCACAAAAAATACTTATATCTGGTAGAAAGTCACTCTTGTTAGCTCTCTGTTGCTTGGATCACTCTGCAGGCCACCACGAGGATCTGTGCTGAGTTGGTACAAGCTGGAAAACGCGTGTTTAGCGTGTTTTATAGCAGGGGGCTGAAAGGAGCTAGGAATTGGCCCAAAATGACCAACGGACTACTAGTTTCTGGCTGAAACTTCAAATCGGACAGAAAGGCCGCTCAGTGCTTCCCACTCCCACTGGTAAGCAAAGAAACTTCCCTCCTCCCTAATAAGGCAATGAATCAGTAACAGGAACTAAAAACAAAGCCCAGGGATCAGCAACTCTGAAACTGGACTACTCTAGTTCAGTAAGGCAGGAAAACAAGAGATTTTTTTTTTTTTTTTTTGTTTTTTTACAGAGACAAGGAAAAAAACAGACAGTAAATGCTATAAATGCTGTAAATCGGCTAGCACACTTTAGTGTGTAGCCTACAGAAACAATTTGCAACAATTAGTAACTTAAAGTGCAATAAACAGTGTAAAATGCAGAAATCACTTAAAGTAGCAGTAAAACAGGCGAAATGCAGTCGCTAGCTTAATAACAGTGGGAAAGCCACAAAAATACTTATATCTGGTAGAAAGTCACTCTTTTAGCTCTCTGCTGCTTGGATCACTCTGCAGGCCACCACGAGGATCTGTGCTGAGTTGGTACAAGCTGGAAAACGCGTGTTTAGTGTGTTTTATAGCAGGGGCTGAAAGGAGCTAGAATTGGCCCAAAACGACCAATGGACTACTAGTTTCTGGCTGAAACTTCACCAAATCGGACAAAAGGCAGCTCAGTGCTTCCCACTCCCACTGGTAAGCAAAGAAACTTCCCTCCCTCCTAATAAGGCAATGGATCAGTAACAGGAACTAAAAACAAAGCCCAGGGATCAGCAACTCTGAAACTGGACTACTCTAGTTCAGTAAGGCGGGAAAACAAGAGATTTTTTTTTTTTTTTTTTTACAGAGACAAGGAGAGAAACAGACAGTAAATGCTATGAATGCTTTAAATCGGCTAGCGCACTTTAGTGTGTAGCCTACAGAAACAATTTGCAACAATTAGTAACTTAAAGTGCAATAAACAGTGTAAAATGCAGAAATCACTTAAAGTAGCAGTAAAACAGGCGAAATGCAGTCGCTAGCTTAATAACAGTGGGAAAGCCACAAAAAATACTTATATCTGGCAGAAAGTCACTCTTTTAGCTCTCTGCTGCTTGGATCACTCTGCAGGCCACCACGAGGATCTGTGCTGAGTTGGTACAAGCTGGAAAACGCGTTTAGCGTGTTTTATAGCAGGGGGCTGAAAGGAGCTAGGAATTGGCCCAAAACGACCAATGGACTACTAGTTTCTGGCTGAAACTTCACCAAATCGGACAAAAATATATGCATGTATGCGTATATATATATATATATATATATATATATATATATATATATATATATATATATATATATATACATATATATATATATATATACACATATATATATATATATATATATATGTATATGTCTGCATATATATATATATATATATATATATATATATATATATATATATATATATATATTGCTGTATATATATCTAACGACATGTGGATGTATGGGTGTCTGCATATGTTTATATGCATATGTGGGTATTAATTTATATGTCTATATATGTATACATTTGTACTACAGAGAGGGGGAGGTATATAACTATATAGTTATGTGTATTCACACAAACACATATACCTCTCAGTCTTTAGCTACATATCCGGTAATGTTGACTGGTATTGCTGGATACTGTGTTTCATGTGCATACCGGCCAAACTTGTGTGCCATGTATGCTTTGTGATACCTACGACTGACTCCGTTAGTGTACACAGAGTCAGACATGACACCGGCCATTGAATACGGTGTGCTTAGGCACTTTCAAGGGGTAGTAAGCGGGTTTGCACAGAGGTTAGCCCCCCTGACTTCCGGTCACAGTGTCTTACATGCAGTTAGCGTCTCCTTTGCTTGATCTGTGTTGACGATGCTTCACCCCACCCAAACGCACTTGCACATGCTTAGTAGTGCTTACATATGCTTACTACTCTTATCTGTGCTTACTGCTGACTTATTCATTATGGTACTGACTCTTCACATGTGCATTTCATGCAGTACTCCAGTTAACATTTAAATGTTATTTAGTAGGTTATACAGCAATAAAAAGTAAATAAATGTTTGTATACAGATTTCACATGGAAAATGGTATGTGCTGCAGTGGGACTTGAGCCGGGAATGCCTCCTCGTTAGGCGGATGCTCTGACCACTACACTATTGCTGTGCTGCTTCATTTGCTATATCTTTCTTGTTATCCTTAGCCTTTTATGCTGCTTTAACAGTAGCTAAGCGATGGGCACACCCGGACACCTACGGTTAGCTGTACTCAGAGTTTTATAATTAATTACAGGGGTTACTTCTTTTTATTTTTATGTCCTGTTGCTGTTGTACACATGGGGGACTGTTGGTTGGGATATGCAGACACCTATGAGCGGTCTCACTCATTTATTTACAGTTTCCGCTGTTCTACTTTGCAGGGGCATGTTTATTCTGAGAGCTCTGCTCTCAGACATGCCCCCTGCACTTGTCCATGCTCCATGTAGGATTAGGAGGTCAGGCAGCGTGCCTTCATTAATATGCTTGGCGTGCTGCCATCCTCCTCCTAAACGGCTGCTTCCGTGCAGGACTAGACTAGTCCTGCATGGAAGATTAGTGAATCCGGGGGAACTTCTTTATGTGAAGTTGTTCAATTTCGCCTTCATTCTTACTGATGGGTAGCGTCCCCAGCACCACAATCTTGGGTGGCTCACGGGAGTACCTGTTTCAGGACAGCAGACCCAAATGAAGCTCTGTCCCTAGAGGCCTTGTCCACCTTGTAGTGAAATATAAAGGTATGTAGATTTGACCAGGTGGCAGCTGCACAAATTGAATCAATAGGTAACCTGGTCAAGAAGGCTCCAGAAGTAGAAACCGCTCTTGTAGAATGAGCCTTGACTTTGTTATGTAATGCAGTACCCGCTTCACTGTAGATAAAGGATATACAATCAGAGAGCCATTTCGACAAGGTAGATTTGGAGACAGGTGCACCTTTTTTAGAATCTGAGAAGGAGACAAACAGCTGATTAGCCTTTCTGTGTTCTTTTGTACTGTCCAAATAGAAGCGAAGTTGTCTATGGACATCAAGTTTGTGAAGCATATATTCCAACTGATTTGAATGAATGGGAAAGAAAACAGGTAATTCAATCGTCTGATTTAGTGTGAATTCTGAACACACTTTTGGTAAGAAAGATGGATTAGTCCTGAGGGAAACCCTATCTTTGTGAAATATTAAGTACGGCTGGTTAATAAAAAGGGCTTGCCATTCCGAAATTCTGCGTGCTGATGTAATGGGTCTATATCAGAACATCGAAGTATTAAAACTTCGAATGTTCTGATATCAAACACTATTCAGTGAACGCTAAGAATAGTGAAGCTGCATAACAGCGAATTCTTTCCTTGGGAAAGAATTCGGTTGGCTGTTTCTGTGGCTTCGCTATTCTTAGCGCTGTGGTGGAAAGTTACGGGTTGGGTTCAGGTAAGTGTGCGATTGTTTGTACGTGAGGGTTAGGGGCGGGTTAAGTGAGTTAGGGTTAGGGCGCAGGTTAGGCATGTCTGCGATAGTGACAGACTTTAGGGTTGGGGCGGTTTAAGTGAGTTAAGGTTAGGGCGTGGGTTAGGTGAGTGTGCGATAGTGATGGACCTTAGGGTTAGGGTTTGGGTTAAGGTAAGTTGGTAGATAGTAGTGTATGTTTAGTTTAGTGTAGCGTTAGATGTAGGAATTTAAGTGTATGTGTGTGGTTGCTGTTTGTTTATGTGCTTGTGTTGTGTGTATGTGTTTCAGAGCAGCGAATTTTTTCCATGGGAAAAAATTTGCTTTTTTGAATGTTCGATATTTTCATGTTTAGATGTTTTGGGGTCAATGAAATAGCGTTCACTATTTTCATCTTTTGATAACGTGATATAAATGCGATGTAATAGCTACAAAGAAAAAGATCTTCCAAGAAAGTTATTTCAGTTCACAAGAAGAGGCAGATTCAAAGGGCAGAAGAATGATTTTGGGCAGGATAAGGTTTAAGTTCCACGGAGTAGTAGGAGATCTGATCGGTGGTTTTAAGTGCATCGTACTTTTCAAAAAGCCTTAGCCAGCTTATTAGACATAATACCATTTTCAGATGCACCTATATGAAAATTAGAAATAGCAGCCAGTTGGACTCGAGTTTTGTTAGAAGTTCCAAAATATCTGTAATGGACGCCAGGAAAGGGTCAATGTTATTCTGCTGTGCCCAGATGGAAAACCTTTTCCACTTACTGAGGTAAAGTTTCCTGGTTGAAGATTTGTGAGACGAGAAGAGAATATGTCGAGCCTCTTCTGATAAATTCTGGAACCTGGCTATTGTGGGAATTGGAGCAGCCAAGCTGTCAGTTTGATGGACTGAAGAGAAGGGTGAAGAGCTCCTAACAAGTGGGTCAACAGATCCAGCACTGGGTCCAGGATCCAAGGCTCCTGCAGTAGATGAGGCTTCAGGAAGGGGAACCAAATTTGATGAGGCCAATATGGGGCTATTAAGATAAGTGTCCTGCCCAGAAAACTGGCTTTCTGCAATACTTTGGGAATCAGAGGAATGGGGGGGAAAGCATATAGAAGTCTCGGAGGCCAATCGTGGATGAGTGAATCCCTCCAGGGTTGTCCCTGTTGAGGGATCAGGGCAAAGTAGTTGGTGCACTTGGTGTTTGTGGGGGTGGCAAAAAGGTCGCAGCAAGGCTGGCCACATCTGCGGAAAATCATTTCCGCTATTTCATTCTTGAGAGACCACTCGTGAGGCAACAGAATAGCTCTGCTGAGTCTGTCCGCTATCATGTTGGATTTCCCCGGAATGTGCATTGCTATCAGAAAATGCTGGGTGGACTCTGCCCATTTCTATAATCTTAGAGCCTCTTGACACAGTGGGTAAGATTTGGTTCCTCCTTGTTGGTTAATGTACCAGACTACGGACATGTTGTCTGACTGGATTGCAATCGTACCTAGGGGAAGAGAGTCTTGAAAGGACTGCAATGCTAAAATAACTGCTCTCATCTCCAGGACGTTTATGTGCAAATGAGCCTTGTGAGCCTGCCATGTACCTTGGGCTGTCCATCCCCGATAATGCCCCCCCACCCGATCAGGGAGGCATCCATGGTTACTGTTGCAACTGGAGTGGGGAGGACAAATGGACGTCCGATAGTCACCATCTCAGATGTTAGCCACCACCGAAGATCGTCCTTGCAAGAGTTGGTAATCAGAACTGGGTGCTTCATCGGTAAGTCCTGAAATGTCCACTGTGTGAATAGCAGCCACTGAAGAATGCACATGTGAGATCTCGCAAGGGGTATTGCAATAATCGCTGCTGCCATAGTGCTGAGCAGCTTGAGAATCTGTGATGCTGGTGCTTTTTGTCTTGATAGGAGATCCACAATTTGTTGTCGAAGGGTAATCACTCTTTCAGGAGGGAGTTTCAGGGACATGCTGACTGTGTCTAAGTCTGCTCCTATAAAGACTGTATGCTGTGATGGCAATAAAGCAGACTTTTCTGAATTTATCATAATACCCAGCTGTAAGCATAGATCTATGTTGGCGTCCCTTGCCCAAATAAGTTGATGCCTGGTGGGGGCAGTAAGGAGCCAGTCGTCCAAGTAAGGAAACACCCAGATTCCTAAATGTCTCAAGTGAGCCATGACCACTGCCATACATTTGGTGAGCACTCTGGGGGCTGTAGTGAGACCAAAGGGCAAGGCCCGAAACTGGAAGTGACTGGCTCCCAGCCTGAAGTGCAGATGATCCCTGGATGGCCTGGCCATTTTTATATGGTAGTACGCATCCTGGAGATCTATAGAACACATCCAATTGTCCCTCCCTAAGAACGGGAGAATGGACTGAAGCATGACCATCCGGAACTTCATTTTTACCACTTATTTATTGAGTCTGCTGAGGTCCAAAATTGGTCTCCAGTCCCCTGTCTTCTTTGGTACCAAAAAGAATCTTGAGTAAGTTCTGGATCCTTGCTGGTCTGCTGGGACTGGCTGGATGACTCTTTTTTGCAATAGGTTTTGGACCTCTATAAACGCCACATCCTGTAGACTGGGATGTCTGGGATTCCTTTTGTTTGTCTGGGTTGTGAGAGAAAGGGGATGGAATATCCACTAGATATAATGTTTTGTACCCATCGGTCTTCTGAGATTTTTAGCCAGGCGCCTAGGTACAAAGACAAACATCCCCTGACTGCCTCCAGAGCAGAACAGTCAGACCTCCTTTCAGGAGCACTGATAGGTCTTCCCAAGGAACTGATCCCTGTCACCCTGGTTCTGTGGACCCCCTCTGCCACATGGGTGTCGTCTTCCACCATTGCCTCTCCCTCTGCCCCTGGAGGAGGCTTCACCTTGTGAGTATGGAAAGGCTTCTTGGGTCTTACAGAACCACATTGTCCCTCCCCGTTGACCTTTGGGATAAGGTCTAGTAGGGGTAGAAAAATGGACTCCTATGGCAGATAGAGCCTTACCATCTTGCTCACATCTGGTGAGGGTCTCTTTAACTTTTGGTCCAAACAAGGAAGAACCATCGAAGGGGGCATTCACAAATGACGACTTGAAAGGTTCCACAAAAGAACATAAGCGCATCCAGGAATGTCTTCGCAAAGCAATTTCTGTACCCACAGCTCTACTCATTCCATCAGCTGCATAAGACACGAGGTGCATGGAAGAGTTTACGATGGAGTTGAGGGTAGCAAGCTGAGACTTCACCTTGTCCGCCACAGAATCAGCTACTGCACCCTGGAGAGTATCTCCAAGCTCCTTCAGGAGATCTCCCTGAAGCCTTGTGAAGTGGGTTAGATAGTTCAATGACCAAAGGGCAAAGGTCGTAAAACTGAACATGTGCTTCCCGTATCTGTCCATGATCCTAGACCCTCTATTAGGAGGATGGACAGACGTAGAAGTCTCCGATATCTCTTTTTTAGTGGCTGCCGCCACCACCATGGCATCAACAGGCATAGGTTTGGATAAGAAGGACTTATCTTGAAGTGCTGAAATGTACTTGTTGGGCCTTCTATGAACAGGCTCCATAGAATCTGGTGACTCCCATGGCCTTCGAGACAAAAGATCCATCAACTCATCGAAGGGTGGAGACACCCAAGAGGTGTGGGGTCGGGACCCGAAAGCCTTCAGGAGCACCGATTCATCCTTGGTAGGGTTTAGGGGCTGCCAGTCTCCCCTCTGCTTAAGGATATCAAGGATATCCCTGAAGGAGATATCCTCAGAGGGGGACCTTGGGGACCCTTCCGATTCCTCCAAGTCAGTGTCCGACATGATGGATTCCTGAGGGGAATCTAAATATCTCCTCTTATATAACCTCTTCTGAGGAACCTCCTCAGTGGGAATTTCTGGGGAGGTCTCAGAAGAGCAGAATTCCCCCAAAGGGGCATCCTGAGCCTCTGGGTCCCTACGCTTATGGTGAACCTGTGGTAGCGGAGAAGATGCAGATGCCTTTCGGGAGGAGGTGGCCATATCAGTGGATGTGGAAGTCTGGAAGGACAAAGCCCTCCTCATGACATTGAAGGCCCCACAGCTCCAATGTGAGGCAGCACCCGGGTCCGAAGACACTGAAGACTCCTCCTGCACCAGAACTGCCAGCTCTGAGCCCGAGGTAGGAGCCAAACTCATCCATTCTGAAGCCCCAAGAGGAAGAGTCGAAACCGACGTATCGGTTTGACAACCCCCCGAAACCGACAGGAGAGTGTAGGCTCCCAGATTCCACTGCCAGACCAGACAACATCAGGGTGGTTGGTACTGACAGGTCAGAAGTGAATGTCGGCACCGACGGTTCCACCAATGACTGAATAGCCTCCTGTGGCTCTGACGTCTTGATTCGAGTTAGAGGAAGAGCAGAAACAACAGGAGAGGACTTTGTCAGTTCCGAAGCTGCTTGAGTCGAAGCCGACAGAATTTTAGCAAGCGCAGATCCTGTAAAAGTCTCCACACCACTCGGTCCACGGACAAATCAGAGAGTCTGGAAGCCCGAAAGGAAACCACCGACGGAGCCGGTGAACCCAGAATCGGGGATCTCAAGGTAGGAGATACCAGTTCCAAGACTGGGGACTGGCTCCTATCAACAACCTGTATGGTTGGTTCCTATGACACTTGAGCTGAGACCATAGCCTTTTTTGAAGATTTCAGAACTGAAGAGCCCTTCAGAGCTGAACTAGTGGAAGAGGCTGGAGAAGAATGTTTTGGTTGTCCCAGAGCAGAATCCAAGTCTTGATTGGAAAGAAGACTTAATCAATCTCCGCTCCACTAGCTTACGTTTTCTTTCAGCTAAAACTCTAGAGCTGAACCCATGACAAATGGAACAAACCTCCTGTAAATGGACCTCACCCAAGCAATATACACATGTGGAGTGGCCATCAGTTATCAACATCTTTTGACTACATTTAGAGCATCTTTTAAACCCTGATTTTGCCTTCTCAGACATTGTAAAAGTCATCAAAAACAACAACACCTTGTCAGAAAAAGAAACTAAGCCTAACCGGCTATAAGTATCAAAATACAGCTTACTGTAAACCTCCTAAGACTGTGCAAACAGAAAAAGCTTAACAGGCTAAGAGAAAACAAAAAACAGCCAACAAACGGCCAAGAGCCTAACCGGCTAACCAAAAATTTGCAGAAAACTGCAAGAGCCTAACTCGGCTTAGGATAGGGCAAAAAAAACAAACGACTAACACAGAAGAAACAGGGCCAATGCCCAAAAACTATATATATATATATATATATATATATATATATATATATATATATATAGTGGATATAGATCTATTTTTCCTGTGGAAGAAAAACGTCTTGATCTGAGGTGTCTAGCGACACCCCTGAAACACAATCCTGTGTGAAGGAGACAAAAAAGACTTTTGAATGTTCTCTTGGAATCTGAGTTTGTGTAAGAAACCTCTCGCCCAAGTGACAGATTCCTGACACATTTAAAAAGAATCTGCAAAGATAAACATGTCATCTAAATATGGAAAAATGTGGATACCTGTAGTCTGCAATGAGCAATAACTGGAGCTAGGCACTTTGTGAACACTCTTGCTGCAGCTGGTAGTCCAAAGCGTAAGACAAAGAACTGATAATGTGATCCAGACACACAAAACCATAAGAAACACCTGAAGTCTGAATGTGATGATAAGAATCTTTTAAATCTGTGATACCAGGAAACTTGAATGAGGAAGAAGTAGCAGGTTGTGAAGTGTCATTTTGAACTTGGGCACTATAACAAACAGCTTTACAAAAGAAATATCCAGAATTTGTCTCTAAGCATTTTCTTTGTTTGGCATTAAAAACATCCTTGAATAAAAACCTTTTCCTACCTGGGAAAGAGTAACTGGTTCTACCACTCACTGGGACAGCATGTGATGAAAGGTGGAAATAAAAGAGGGTAGTCTGGTCTGATGGATGAAGTATTACCCCATGGAAAGGAGCAATTTCCTCCCACTGCCATCTGTAAACTTGATGAATGATCTTCAGAACCTATTTGTCTGAAACTATCTTTTGCCAAAGAGAAAAGTAGAGATTCAGACTTTCTGGAATGGAAAAGGAGCTTCTGGGGGGAGGACATGGTCCCTTAAATAGTCATTCAGACTTGCTGGACTCTCCTTGGTTTTGGGAAGTTCCAGAGCTCTTTTTGGAGCCCCCTTGCCATTTCTTCTGAAATGCCTGTTTACCAGCATTTTGTGGAGACTGCTTTGTTTTTTTTTCCAAAATTGCATGAGGGGTTAGAAACTCCCATGGAAAATATTAAAAGGAGGGCTGAACATCTTAGAGATTCCCTGTATCAACTTACCCCATTCATCACACTTTTTGATCACTTCTGTAGCAGTGGGGCCAAAAAGATAATCTATCCAAAGGAGAATTTAAAATCTCAGTTTTAATATCATCTGGGACGTTCTGAGAACACAGCTAGGCAAACATCCTCAAAACAGTTCCAGAGGCCAAAGCCCTGGAAAAAGTATCAAATGAGTCATACACAAACTGTAAACAATGAATGATGACTTGTATAACAGAATAAACAAAATTATTTAAAGCAGAGTCTGCATGTCCTCCCCGCGGTCGAGTGGCCTCCGAAAGACATGCGTGAATGGGCGTGCCTTTGCTGAAGGTTGGGCATTGGGCTGGCAACTTGGCACCATAAAAAACTACTGCCAATCATTAGTTGACCGGAGTTTCGCTGTGGCGACCCCTAACCGGGAAAAGCCGAAAAGACAAACATTTAAAGCAGATTTTTTCTTCACAAGAAGAAACTGCAGGCAAAACATTCCCCATACTTTCACAATTAGTCAGAACAAACTTTAATATGTGAGCCTGTCAATTCAAAATTCTGAAAATCAAATTTGCAGAAGCATATACTTTTTCCCTTATCAAGAACCTTCCTATCCTTATCAGAAAGTGTAGGATTGGAATTAACTAAATGTTTAGCATTGGTAGGATTAGCTAAAGCTTTAACTGCTGGGTCAAGTTTGGGAAGAGCATACAAAAACTTAAAAGACTAAGGAACTTTATACATACTATCCACCTTTTTGCAGACAGCTAGCTGACTATCAGGAAAATTGTGGGCAGTAATACACACATATCCTCCAAAGCTGACATAACTGGAGGAATATGTGAAGGTTCTTGAAATTCCTTCTGTAACAGCTCATAGTATTTTCTGAGGGACTGAAAAACCTCTGTGTTCTCCCACTCTTAACAATGACACATTCTGCAAACAGACTCAGAGAAAGAGAAACCCCCACATCTAGAATCAGAAATCAAGCTCTCCTCCGAGTCTGAATCAGAAATGTGAGGAGAAAACCCTGTATCTGTCCCTTCATCTTCATATTTAGATTCATAATCTTGAATTTCTACAATAAAAGAGGAATCCCTCTTTCTTTTACCAGAAACTACTTTACAAGAAGATCAACAGCCTAAATTAAACCCTAAGCCAGACCCAGTAAACCAATCCTGCCCAAAGCAATTTGAAGATGAGCAGATATGTTTAGTTTTCTGCTTTGTTTTTGACAAGAAAATGGGACCAACATTGTTATTAACGGCAGCAGTAGCTTCTCCAGGGATGAGCGCAAGATTCTTGCAAAACAGGGAAGCCTTCCCTGTTTCTTCTCCCAGGAGTTGTAAGAGAGGCTCTCCATTGCCCACTGAGGGGACCCCAACCATCACAGAGGAGATGGCTAACCCCCAAGTCCATAGTGGCTAAAGGTTCTGTAGCAGAGGGATCCGGGGTAAAAGATGAGTGGTCTGAGGAACAATTAATGGCTGCAGCAGAGTCACTCACCTGTGGCATGCCTGCTGTGGTGGAAAAGGCTGTTTACTTAACTTTATTTTTTTTTTGTGTGCCTAGAAGGACTGATCATGGGACCGACAGTTTGTTCCATGATCAAGATGAAAATGGTGCATCTTTTCTGGGGAAAACAAGCAGGAAAAGCCAGTAAAAAAAATTAAAGCCTTTAAAAGTAACTTTTTTCACATAAAAACACAGTAAAAAGTACTTTAAAACACTTTGTCCTTTTCAAAAAGTAAAATAAACATGATTTCTCCACTGAAAAAATTGTTTTTCAAATACCTTAAACAACTTTGAAACTGACAGGAAAAAAGTGCGCTCCTGTTTAAAAGTACAATTATGTCTTGTGAAAGTCCATTAAAACACAACTCCTAGTTTAAAATAACTTTCTTAAACAGGAAAGTGTTATTAAACAAACAAAGTTTAAAAAAAGGAATCTTTCTCCCCAAAAGGGAAATTATCTGTCCAGCAAAGGAATGGCAGAAACAGACTATCGATCCTCAAAAGCCTCAGAGGACCACATGCTTCAGCAGAAGGAAAACTCTGAAGGTCTTGGTGCTCAAACCTGCCTTTTAGTTAGGTCAGCTCAAGCTGACTGATGGTTTGGATTCATGGAAGGTGCCCTGAAATTTTGGAAGCTGGCTAGCGGTTATATCCTTGGCAGGATATAATCCATATAGCTAGGGGTACTGCAGCAGTGATCAATATGATGAACTTTGGGAGGCACTGGTGTTGCCAACTGATTACAGTAACAGGAGTATTCCAGAGGAACTGCATCTGCTTCAGGAATGGAAATACAAGCAGAAATATAAGGCTGATAGATTGTGAGCAACTGAAACTGTTGACTGAATGGTTGACACAGGAGCATGCAAAAGTGAAATTTGACCTCCACAGAGTTTCGTAGATTGAATACAGTGGGTTATTACATACAGGCCTGGTGCTGGGAATAGCTGAGCAACCAAGAATAGTACCTGTATTAATAAGAAGCAAGGAAACAACAGACCTCTTCTAAAAAATAGTTGCCACCTCCCTTCTCCTTCCTACCCTCCTATATGTCTCAGCAATATTCACAAACCTCAACTCTTCCACCAAACACAAACTAGAAAGCACCTGCAACAAAATTAGCAAATTTGCCTGCAGCTTCCCAAACTGTTCCCATCACTGCATGGCTCGCAATAACCTCAACTGGCTTGAAGTTCCTGAACACATAGAAGTTATGACCACCCCTCCTGGCATGATTAAAGAGGAGTTTCCTGTGCTTTCTACTATTAACCTGGTGCACTTGGGCATTCTGAGGCAGTGTAGCAACTGCCTCATGTACACAGAAAACCCTCCCCTCTTACCTCCCAACACTCAGACTTGTGAGAGATGCACTTTTATCACCAAATTAGAAGCTATGCACTCTCCAGCCAAGACTGGACTAGCTGGTCAAGAGGAGAAGGTTAACACTTGTACCACACCACATGGAACACATAGCCCTCCAGAACACCCACTATCACAGCTCTCATATAAAAACACAAACCACACACCCACCTACATGGAGGCACTCAATAGAAATTTACCCAAACAGCAGAGACCTCCAAGACAGAAACTCACTTGACCACCACAACACAGCACAAACTGCAGGACACATAGCTCACCTCCACAATGTGCCACTCAACCTAAGCCCCTAAGGTTAAACACCTTGCCCAATACACTAATCATAGCTGATTCAATAGTGAGGCACACAGATGTCCCACTCACTAGGTTGAATAAGGAGAATATTACAGTCAGCTGTCTATCAGGTGCCAGAATCCAACACATAACACATGCACTCAGGTCACTCCACAAGTACATGTGTGACTCTGTCATTGTCCATGTGGGTGTGAATGACCTGAGATGCACCTCCCTGGACTACATGAAAAGAGGCATGGTGGAGCTCTTGAATTATGTGGCCCAGGCAGGTATGACACTAGCCCTGAGCAGTAGCCTACCATCACCCAGAATGATACCAACAAAAAATTATTGACTTCAACAATTGGCTAAGTTTCTTGTGTCATGCTAAGGGGATCCAGTATCTGTCTGCTGGGATGACATGACTGACAGACCTTGATGCTTTGCCAGAGATGGCCTGCATCTGTCACCCCTGGATTTCTGGGTACTGGCTAAGGCTCTTGCCACCCCTATAGTGCCATTTTTAGGTGGTGTTCCAAAGACCAAATTACCACCATAACAATTATAAATAAATGCAATCTGAGGGTCATGCTGCTCAACTCTAGAAGTCTAAATCTCAAGATGTACTCACTCAAAGCACTCCTCAAAATGGAGAATATCGACATTTGTGCTGTAATGGAGACCTGGTTTAAAGCGGCAAAAAGCACCCCTGCACTACCAGGCTATAATTCATTTCACACCTTTCAGCCCCGAAACATGGACCGAAGCTCCAAAGGCAGTGATGTCTCCATATTCATAAAAGATATGCACACCTCCAGACTAATAGCCCAGCATAATGCATTGAGATATTTCAGGTACAACTAACATTGGGTAAGACTTAGATCCAGGTCATAGCCTGTTATAACTCCCCAACCATGTCCCTAAACTCTCACTCCCTGTTCCTAAGCACCCTGGAATCTATCAAGGTCCAACCCAACACTCTCATACTAGGAGACTTCAACTACCCCTCCATCAACTGGGAAAACTACGCAAGCACCAATACACTGGTCCAGCGCTTCCTGGAATTCATCAGTTTCAATGCCCTGGACCAGCTAATTCTGATCCCCACTAGAGGGAGCAACATCCTTGACCTGGTTATTACTAATATGGGCGACTGTTGCTCTACACCAATAGTCAGTCCCTCTCTGGTCAGATCTGGCCATAAACTAATCACCATGGAAATCCACATCTCACCCACACCCCCCGCAAAAGTAACCACCTTGAAAAGCTTCTCCAAAGCTGACTTTGGACTCCTAAAAATAGAGGTGGCTAACTTCACGACACCCATGGCAAAGGAAAATAGCTACATGACTGCCAAATCATACACCAATGCACTCTACGAACATGTACATAAATGCATGGAACTAACCATACCCAACAGAACCAAGATACTCTCCTCCAAAAAAAGGAAGCCAATCTAGTGGTCCCCTGCCATTAATAAACTCTATAACAGAAGGAAGAAACTGTTGGAGAAAAAGGTGAAGTCCCAAGACTGGAAAAACTCCCTTATTAGCCTCAACAAAAAGTTGAGATCCCCTCATCAAATCCTCTAAAGCCAGCTATAAAACAGAATTGCGGCAGACACTAAAAACAATCACAAAGCCTTTTACAGTTATATCAAGAACCTCCACTGCAATACCCAGATGTGCTCTGAGTTACTGCACAATGGTACCTCCTATACTGAGCCAATAGATATTGCCAACATACTGGTCGACAGATTCAATGCCAACTTTACCCCCCCCCCAAGGGACCAATCACAATACCGGAAGAATCCCAGGCACCCAGCATTATTGCAGCCCAAGTTAAAGCTACATTGTCCAAGGCCAAGAATACAGCTTCCATGGGACCCGATAATATCCTGGCTGTGTTCTACATGAACTACAAAGTGAACTGGCACCACATCTGTGTGCCCTGTTCAGTCACAGCCTCCTTCAGGCTTTGTCCCTGCTGAATGGCGCACTGCTACAGTCATCCCTCTCCATAAAGGGGGAGCGACTACAGACCCTGGGAATTATCACCCCATTAGCCTGACGAGTCTGATATGCAAAGCTATGGAACACCTCATCATGAACCTGATTAACAAAGATATAGGAAATCTCCAAACTCTGAACCCCACGCAGTTTGGCTTTGTGAAAGGCAGATCATGCCTGCTCAACCTGGTTGACTTCTTTGAGTCAGTCACCAGGGCTGTGGATGAAGGTAAGGCAGTGCATACAGCCTACCTTGATCATGCCAAGGCCTTTGATACCATTCTTCACTCAGGAATTATTAATAAACTCATCAAACTAGGCATCAACCCCTATATCACTAAGTGGGTTGCAAACTGGCTCACAGATAGAACACACAGTGTGAAAGTAGCAAACTCCAAGTCAGAGTGCCGACCAGTCATGAGTAAAGTCCCACAGGGATCGGTCCTGGATCTTCTCCTGTTGGGCATCTACCTCTCAGAAGTCTGGGCCAACACAAAGGGACTCTGGCTGACCAAGTTCGCAGACGACTGCAAGCTGAGAGCCATTATTAACTCCCCAGGTGATGCAGACATCCTACAGAAAGGCCTCACTGAGACCAATGACTGGTGTCAAAACCATGGTCTTAAGCTTAATGCCAAAAAATGCGTGGTCATCCCCTTTGTTAAAAACTCAGTTTCCACTAACTGCCACATCGATGAGAGCCCACTGAACACTGAAGGCATTATAAGAGATCTGGGGATGCAGGTTGACAGCAACCTCTCCTTTGACCACCACATTGCCACTGTGGTCAGAAAGTCCTTCTATGCGGCACATCTCATTATCAAGGGTTTTGCATCCAGGATGAAAGAGGTGATCTCTCTCTACTCTTCCCTTATTAGACCAATCATTGAGTATAATGCCCCATTTGGCATGTAACTCACTAGGCACCTGCAACAGCTGGAGAGGCCACAGAAGTACCTTATGAAGAGGATCCTAGGCATTAAACACATGTCCTACACGGACAGACTCAAAAGACTCCAGCCATTCTCTCTCTCATACCGCCTACTTCAAGGCAATCCCTGCTTGACTTACAAAGCCATATCTGACCCAGCTCTGTTAGAAATGCTACATCTAAAGAAATCCCAATCCCTCTGCACCACACGCTCCAGAGATCTCAGCCTCATTACCACACTCAACAGAACATGCTGGAGGGACAGGTTCCTCACCCAGAGACTGCCCATGCTCTGGAATAGACTTCCCATACATGTCAAGCAGAGCACCTCACTGTCCCTCTTCAAGAGGAATCTTGATGAGTGGATGGGTAATCGAAAGTTCACCCCAGGGATCACTCCAGTGGTTCTACTTGATAGAGACACTGGGAACTAACATCAGGTGTTACAATGCCAGGGCACTTCTGTGAGCTAGGCTTGTAAAGGCTCCAGGGCCATTAGCCTAGTACACACCTATGAACCTATGAACCTCTTTCAGCAACTCACAGAACAGAGAATACGTCACCATCTACTTAAAACACCTTTGTTGTCAAATATCACCCAGTGGCATGCACCAACTGGAACTTTACAATCCTCAGAATGTAAACTAACTTTTGCTAATAAATCTAATAATTATTACTGTGACTTGCTATTCTCTGTCATCTCCAAGGTATGGAACAAACTTCCAATCCACATCAGGCATTTAAATAACCTGCAACAATTCAAATCCACCCTAAAATATCACCTGGCAACTAATAAACAATGTAACTATAACACACCCACAGTTTGAAGTATAAAATCCTAACTCTGTCCACTATGGACACCATACAAATGTATTAATACTGTATTTTGATTCTACTCACAATATCTTGATATGCATTTCTTTAATCTGATATGCTTTGTAAATAATGTTTGTTGACGTTTGCTTTGAAATACTTTGCAAACAATGTTTGTTGTCAGTTTTTATTTTGACTTGTCAAAAATGTATTTCTATCCTTGTTTTGTAGTTTTTCTCTCCAGGCCTTCTCTGAAAATAGGCATTTCAGTTCCTGGATGTACCTTCCTGGTAAACAAAACCAATTAAATAAAATAGATTTTGATGTAAAGAGTATTCTGTATCAATTACACAGGTATTCTGCTAAATCCAGAAGGTTTAGGATGTTTGAATGGAAATGCTTGCTATTTTACTTTCCAGATAGAAATGAGGCAATGGATCTATGCTGGAGCTGGAGCTTAGATGAGACCGGAGCCTCAGAGCATGTTTTTTGAGAATATCATGTATCAAGGGATTACAAGAATGAACAGCAGAATATGACAGATATATCATTTTATAAGGTATTAATGCTACTAGGATATAGCATACATTTTGACAAATAAAGAAAGGGCTTTGTTGTTCCTGTTAAAAATGGTAGCTAAAAAGTGATAACCAGAAATTGGAAAAAAAAAATGACTCCAAAAGTAAGTGAATAACTGATTATAATGTAGGAAATGGCAGAAAGAGATGGAAGCATTATAAGTGGTCATTTGTGCCTCAGATACTAGTAAGATGGTTGCAATGGTATACTTATATAAATGAACTTTAGAGCCATTGGAGAGGGAACGTTACCAGTGAAGATGTACGAATTAGGATACTTTTCAATGGAGTTACAATCACTTTGTGATGATGCATCTATTACTATTTAATATGATATGTTAGCTGGCAATCTAAGTCTATGCCTGTGCATAAAGCTTTACTGCTGTCACATACAATTTTATAATTTAATTATTGCTTCTATTTGATATTTGCTGTGCTATCTTTAATTGTTAAATACATTTTTGATTACTAAAAAAGTAGCAGGTCAACAGCTTTGCTCATTCAGGTAAGTTAAGTGATACTAAAGCTCCCTGGCACAGTTGATAAAGGCAAGACTACAGCCCAGATGACCAGAGAAATGGAGGAACTGGAGAAGCTGATACCAGAGAGTGGGAGTGACTGGCTAGTGCCAGTTACCCATCCAAAGTCTAACACCATGCATGATCAGCTCCTAACAGAGGGAGAACTTTTAGCATCCAGCATGATGGTCAAGATGCTGGCACTGGCAAAACTGTGCCCTGCAGAGTGGCTGCTGTTCAGCAATTGCAGTGGATATGTGCACATCATCAGGGTGCAATAGTTGCAAGTCTGCTGTTGACAAGCTGCCACAGTAAATGACATGTGGCCAGAAGAAAAAAAATCATCCAGCCTTCTTGATTATCTGAATAACAACTCGTCTTACCACTTGTTTCTTACCTCAGTACTTCAAAAATAAATTTGTGAGCAAATAGAAGGCATTTGATGGTCAGCACATGCAAGAAGCAAAAGGAACATATAAACAACGATGACAGCACATTCACACATGATAAGGCCCCTCAGCAATTTCTCACCATAATCTTCATTTATAATCAGCAAGTATAGGAGTTTCCATGGCCTCTGTGGGGTAGAACAGACAAAAGGCTATGACTCAGAATGATCACCTGCAACCATGCTGTGTCTTCAGTACTGGTCACACTACATGGAGTAAGGCTGAAGAGTGTTGTGTTGTGGTTGTGTGTGTGTGTGTGTGTGTGTGTGTGTGTGTGTGTGTGTGTGTGTGTGTGTGTGTGTGTGTGTGTGTGTGTGTGTGTGTGTGTGTGTGTGTGTGTGTTGGAGGGCCCAAGATATTTGGCTAAATGTAAAAATAGCAGTCCAGGGTCAGATCACCCTATGCTCTTACACTCACTATGAGTTGAAGCAGTCAAACAAGGCATTACAAGGGGGACTTCATCATTATGTTATGACATCCAGTGAGTTGTGACATCATCAGCAGACACCACCACCTCCCCTTAACCCAATACCTCTCTACACCCTAAATAAGTTTTGTAACTTTGTGATACAAATGAATCTGAAAGGCGAGATTACTGAACAGAAGATATGAAGAACAATGATGGGTGTGGCCACAGGACAAGGCATTTGAAGAGTGTGTTAAAGTCAGATGCATCAGTGGCAGTGGTTCAACAAATAGCACACTTGTCAGAAGGCTGTGAGTTCTAGTCTCATTCTATATGACTGGAATACTGACACTGCAATGAAGCATTCGGTGGTAGTACATTCTTCAGTGCATTGTCCTTCAGATTAAACATTAACCCAAGGTTCCATCTGCTTAAGTTGGTGGTAGCACAGGTGGATGTAAAAGATCCCATGGCACTTGCTGAAAAGAGTAAGGGAAGTTCTCCGATGCCCTGGCCAAATTTTCCCTAGTTGTATAAATGCCATCTTGGGTGTCCCCTAAAAAGAAGACACTAGCCTAGTGGGACTAACCCAGTCTGCAAAGAATGAATGAATAAATAAAAATTGGGATTGCATAGGTCTCACACAGAAACAGCAATGGTGAGTCTGAGATTGCAAAAAATGCCAAAATTATGCATTTGGTTTTAATGAAGTTCATCTGAAGGAAAGTATTATCAAACCATTAGCAGATACTCCTAAATTCAAATTGTGAATTATTCTGAATAACAGCAACAAATGGGCAAGCCTAGATTTAAGAAGTTGTTTGCACAGACTGTTAGAGAATGTCACCAAATGCTGCAGTTAAGATTGTTGCTATGTTGTTGTTGTTTGCCTTTTGGCTTTTCCCAGTTAGGTGTCGCCACAGCAGAACTCCAGTCCGCTGATGATTGGCAGTTGGTTTTTATGGTGTCGAGTTGCCAGCCCGACGCTCAACCTTCAACAAAGGCACACCCATTCAACGCATGTCTTTTGAATGCCCACTCGACCGCGGGGAGGACATGCAGACTCCACACAGAAGGCACTCCCAACCGAAGCTGAGAATCGAACGGGAGAACCTCTTGCTGTGAGGCAACAATGCTACCGCTGCACCACCGCGGAATTAGTTAAGATGGTTGCTATATTCAAGAGAATTCCAAGGGGCAAGGACTGCTTCCTGACTACTAAAAATTATTACACAATGACTGCTCATTGCTATTCAAAAATTAGCAGACTGAGTGGGCAGCTCAGCCAGCATGCCTGTTGTAAATTGAGCATATACCAATAGAAGAAAAGTCCAGCTGAATGGTTAGGCAGTCTATTGGCATATGCTGTGGGACAGCAAAATATGAGAAAAATCAGGTATGTTCTGCAAACCTAAAGAAACAGAAACATACCTGATTTTCCTTGTATTTCTCTGCTGCCCCCGACTTTTTAAACATTGAAAAAACAGCAATGAAGATTCAAGATTCTCTTTTCTCCATTGCTTCTCCTGCAGTGCACTGATGTACTTGGCGAGTATGGGAATGCAAATCCCATACGCATGCATAATAGTCAGTCAAAGTAAACTTTATTGTCATTCAGAAATCACACAAGTGCAAAAACTGAACGAAATTCCGTGACTCAATGTGCAGACAACATATAGACTATTTTCACAGATATTTACACATATAACGCCTCACTATTACATCACAGACATGCAGGTAGACAGACTAATACTGCACATAATTAGAACACATTTTAACACTTTTCGAACTGAACACTTACATGCATGAGACTTTAGTATTGCACAGGTACTTAGTTAAGACATTGCATTGATCCTTGCACAGAAAGAGACATTTGAGTATTACACTGTGAACATTAGAGTATTGCACTATGGTTAATTCATAAATTTGCATATATTGCACTGAAGGAAGAGATATTTTACTGCATTGCTAGTGTCCTAGATGGCCTATAAGTTACTGTTATGGTGAATATTGCACTACGTATTAGGTGAGGCTGGTAACCAAGTTCTTAGGCAATTTTTAGACAGTTTCTACTGGCACAGCTGGGCATCATGGGGTGTAGTGGTTACTAGAGTTCAGCAGCCTGATGACATTAGGGAAGAAGCTGTTCCTGAATTTCATAGTTCTGCAACGTATGCTTCAGAAGCACTTTCTGGATGATAGATGCAGTAACAGTCTGTAAGCAGTGAGAGTGCAGTCTCTAATTACTCCTCTGGTCCTGCTGAGACATCTAGATAAGTACAAAACGTGGATAGGTGGTAAGGTGGTCTTAATGATCCTCTCAGCTGTCTTCACCACTCTCTGGAGGGATTTGCGCTCAGAGGTAGAGCAGCTTCCATACCATACTACGAGGTTGTTTGTCAGGATGCTTTCTATCGTACCTCTGTAGAAGGTTGTGAGAACTGTTGATGGGAGATTCACTCTCCTCAGCCTTCTTAAAAAGTACACTCTCTGATGCACTTTTTTGACTATGGCAATTGTATTTGAGTTCCAAGACAAGTCCTCATCAATGTGCACTCCCAGAAACTTTGTGCCTCTCACTCTTTCAGCTGTTTCCCCATTGATGGTATGGGGAGAATGTTCCTTGCGATTTTTCCTGTAGTCCACAATTATCTCTTTTGTCTTGTTCACATTTAGTGCTAATAGCAATCAGTTGTTCCATGTCATCTCTATACGCTGTTTCATCATTATTACTAATGAGGCCCAGCACCGTTGTGTCATCAGCAAACTTGATGATGTGATTTGTATTGTACCTGGCTGTACAATCATGTGTTAACAGGGTGAACAGCACGGGACTTAGTACACATCCTTGTGGAACTCCAGTGTTGATTGATGCTATCTGAGGAGTTATTTCCTATGCACACTTTCTGAGGTCTGTCTGTGAGAAAGTCATGAATCCAATTACAAAGTGGTGTGTTGACACCTAGTTGGAGTAGCTTCATTACCAGATGAAGAGGGATGACCGTGTTAAAAGCAGAGCTGAAGTCAATGAATAGTAGCCTCGCGTATGTGTTTTTATTCTCAAGATGTTCCAGCAATAGATGGAGTGCTAGAGAGATGGCATCAGCCATAGAGCAGTTTGCTGAGTAAGCAAACTACAGAGGGTCAAGATGAGCATGCAGCCCAGATGTTATGGCGTTCTTGACCAGTCTTTCAAAACACTTCATCACTGTGGAGGTTAGAGGTATGGGCGGTAGTCATTTAGGCAAGATGGTGGAGTCTTCTTTGGTAATGGAATGATTGTTGTATCCTTGGAGCATTTTGGAACTATTTGCTGCCTCAGAGAGTTATTGAAGATATCCATGAGGACATTAGTTAATTGCACTGTGCAGTACCTGAGCACACACCCTAGGATGTTGTCAGGCCCAGCTGCTTTTCTTGGGTTAACTCTAAGCAGTGTTCTCTGGACATCAGCTGGGTTGAGGGTGAGCATCTTCTTGTTATGGCCGATGGGCATTTTCTTTGCTGTTGTTCTGTTCCCTTCCTCAAATCTGCTGAAGTAGACATTCAGCTTATTTAGGAATACATTGGTAAACAAGGAAGAACATGGAAGAAGACTGAAGTGCCATTATACAAAGGCAATATTTAAGAAAGGTAAGCAATTTCTTTCTTAAATAATGTCATTGTATAAAATCAATAATCTACAACTGTGTGCAAGTATATCAAGATTTACCAGTGGTTGGCTTTGTTTATTCACTCGCTCTTCACCCTAATAATCAAACCACACCAGCCATGGGTAAATCATGATATACCCATGCACAGTCATGGATTACTGCTTAATTCTAGTAGTGGTGAGCACATCTTTTGATGAGAACACAAAATAATATTTGAGTTGCATAGACAATAGTCCAGTGACATGCATTTCATGTAGGCTACTATAATAGAAATATGCTGTTCACCAAAGCAAACGCTTTACTGAGCTTAACAAAATCTTTCTAGTGAAAAGGTGTTTATCCATATTATGAATAAATGTGTTGCTCAGTACCCAAGTAGCAGTTTGGTCATTGTACATAGTTTTAACGCTATGTTAACAGCTGCTGAAACTCCATATGTGGACATACACCCCTGGATTTACAAAGCCCTGTAGAACATGCAGGATTAGTCTAAGAGCTATTTTAGGCAACATGGCTGACATGCGATCCAGGAGCGAGCTCCCAGGATGTGCACGTGAGCTCTTAGACTAATCCTACATGGACTGAGCTCCTGTATGCAAATTACCCTCATTTGCAGGTGAAAAACATGCAAATGAGGATAATATGTGATCCAGGAAGCTGGCAGCTGCCCGTACAGGATGAGTGCAGTGTGCAGAAATGTACTTGGTTAGTAACCGAGTACATTTCTGCAATCTACAAAACGGAGCTAAGACAGCTCCAAATAAAGGCTGCATATCATTGAGGAAGCATGCCAATGGCCAAGTAGAAGGCCATTGGCATTGCAAAGTGTTAAAAAAACAAATAAACAACTTTTAATTTTTTCTTCGCCGATCATGCTGTTTAAGCATAGGGCAGCGACGCGCAAACGGTATTGGGGGGAAATAATAAAATAAACTTAAAATAAGCATTCTAAGTAAAATCAGTATTCTGCCATGCAAGTCAATGGCAGGAAGAAGACAACCTGGCCAGTGAGTAATGGTTGCTAAGGGGGAGGCTTAGTGTGGGACATGTAACTATGCATTAGCAGGCAATCCTATGCAAATGAGGGAAAGGTTAGTGAATCCCAGATTTTCCCAGGGTGTGAGGCAGGTCCCAAGAGTGTAGGAGTATAAATAGCTGGGTGCAAGACTAGGATATAGGTGACATCATGGGGGGGGGGGGTATCAGGCATACTGTAAGTGGATTAGAGACCTGTGGCTAGGGATTGCTCCTAGCTTAGCACAGCTAAGCTGTAGGTGTGTCTAAACCTGCCTAGAGCTCTTTACAAAGTGTAAGCGGGTGTGCGCACCGCTCATCGGGTTTTACAGGAAGAAAAAGGAAGTTAAACCAGGAAATAGCAGCTCTGTGCACATATGAGCACTCTGTCTGCGCGGTGAGCACACGGGCCTAAACAGGGAGGCAATGAGAAGGGAAAACAGCAGTAGGAAGGTAATCAAGGAAAACTAGCTGAGCTGCCAGGTAAAATGTATCAGAATCCACTAATTACACAGGCAGCAGACCAGCCCAGCTCAGAACACCACTATAAACCAAGCAAACATCTACCCCCCTGGTTTTTCCACACTCAACACCACTGGTGTATACAAGCGGGGAAATTTTAAAAACAAACCTACAAAATGAGAAGGGCTGCAGCAGGCAACATAGAACAACATGTGCAAGAGGCTGAGGGTGGTGAGGATGTCAATGCTGCTGAACAATCCACAGTGAGGAGACAGAGAAGAGTGTACAGACCCAGGGTAACCTACCAAGGGCTACATGAGCTGGAGATAGTGGAGCACTATAGGGTGGACAGAGACCTCCTACAGCAAATCGTTGAGCTGTGCAGGCCACACCTGACACACCACACTGGCCGAGGGGAACCCATCCCAGTGGATACCAAGGTATGTGTAGGCCTAAGTATACTAGCCACAGGTACCTCCCAAACCACAACTGAGGATAACATGGGCATCTCACAGGCATCAGCGTCCAGAGTATTCCACCAGTTCCTGGATGCCATGTCAGCACATGCCAGTGAGCACATATATTTCTTCAACACACGTGAGGTGTTGACCTGCAATATGCGTCTCTTCCACCAAATAGCTAACTACCCTGGGGTAGTGGGTGCAATAGACTGCACGCACATACGCATCAAAGCACCACCCGGTGAGCAGGGTAGGGCCTACATCAACCACATGGGCATCCCCTCTATCAACTGTCAGGTCGTATGTGATGCCCAGGACATTATACTGAATGTGTGTGCTGGCTGCCCTGGAAGCTATGACAATTCACACATATGACAACTGACGCAGCTGTACCAGAGATTTGCCAATGTGGACATCCCCTACAGTCACATAGTGGGGGATGCTGAGTACCCACTGGTGCCATGGCTGATGACACCCATCAGAAATGCACACACACCTGAACAACAATGCCATAATGAGGCACACGCACAGGCCAGACATATAATAGAGCATGTGTTTGGGATGCTCAGGTCACGGTTCCGATGTCTGGACACATCCGGTGGAGCCCTGCAGTATTCACCAGCTACATGTACCCAAATTGTAATGGTATGTGCTATGCTACACAATATGATCCTGCGGAAACAGCTGCAGCAGGAACAGCATGAAGCAGGGCCACACAACCCCCCACCAATGCCAAGGCCTGCACAGGCACAGAGTGCCTCAGAGGAGGAACAACTTGAGTCTGCCCCAGTAGGCAGAAGGGGGCATGCCCAGTATGCCCTGGCCTTGGCAAAGAGGCAATGCATAGCATAGCATATGCACTGACACAGTAGGGGCCCAGGGAATGACACTTCTCTCTGACTCACACAGACAGTAAAAGAGATGCCAAACATGACATTACCTGTGCCCAACCATGTATAGGGAGTGTACTATCTGCATCCGACATAGGCAGCCCTCCAGCACCATCCTCAAGTCTGGCACACCCTCAAGGTAAGTAAATCAACCTACCAATTGCCAAATGGAGTAGAATGTGTTTTTACCTGTAGCTATGGTATGGATGTGAACAAGCAAGGGAATTGGGTGGCCGGATGTCAAGGCAGCAGAGAGTAGACACCCATAGTGGCATCATGAGATCTGTAACACATACTGGAGTCATCACCATAGCAGCCAGTACTACACAGGGTGACAAAACCCACTGCAGGAAATGGCCTGAGCGACATGGGTGTCCATAAGAGCCACACATGCCAGTCAGGAAGGATCACATACCCAACAACAGTCTGAGCTAGCAGGACAGGTAAAGACTAACATAAACAAATGCTGTACTATGGCCTCTGAATGTGCACTATGGGTAACCCCTCCCCCAGGCCAACACAAACAGATCGCAGCAGGCCAGGCAGTTGAATGTAAGTTTTGAAGGCTAGGAAGTCAGAAACTAATATGTAGATAAACAAAGCTAGGATCTGTACTACACTGGTAAGCCTCTAGCCAGCAGGATAGGTAAGACTACAGACTGAAATGGAGTACCTGACATACCAGTACAGTCCTAGCAAATGTGTACAAGTGTCAGGTGCCCCCCCCATCCAACGTATACTTAGAGTAACATTCAGGTGTGCCCCCCCCCACTCCTGTGTAGAACAGTAGAAACAGTCAGGTGTGTCTCCTCCCGCTATGCAGAAATGTAGCAACAGTCAATGGCAGATGACCGATGGATACCCTGCAGACACAGCATGCTACCTGTTGGTGTACAACACTAAGGTCAGCATTGCAGTAAAAACTACCTGGGCGTGATCCACACATGCAACACAGATGGCCATACTGGGCTTGCTCACACACTTAGAGGAATGAAGGCAATGTCAGTCAACAACATACTGAGAGGTCATACTGGGCATGCTCACACACAAACACATGAAGGCCATGTCTACAAACACCAGTGGGCAATGTCAGTCAACAACTTACTGAGAGGTCATACTGGGCATGCTCACACACTTAAACACATGAAGGCCATGTCTGCAAACACCAGTGGACCAGACGTATCTGGAAGTTGCAGTTCTCAGTGCAGACACATGTCAGTATGCACCACCCCTGCCTTGCACACACAGTGGATAGGAATAGACAAATATGTAAGGGCAACACACTATAATAAGCCACAGGTACACGGGCATAGATGTGTGGAAGAGGGTGACCTTGACAAGGAGCCACACGGGCCTGTCCCAACTGGCACACAGACAAAGGGCCCCCAACACATGAGGTGCGGATGTAACCCACTGCGGATACTAGCCACCAGTACCTGTGTGCATGACAGACTATGTGGTGTACGTGCCAGCTGTGCAACAAGAATGTACAAGGAAGTAGCCATCTAGTAGCTGTGTACACGCACCTGTGACATATGACCCCATGTGTGCCCACATGTGGCATGTCAACCCCTACATGAATATGGTATGGCCCATGCACACACTGCCCTCCCCATAGCAGTAGTATGACAAGCCTGCTGAAGTCAACCAATGTGAATTACACCGTTGGGAGAGCTATAGCTCAGTAATATGCATGGCGCATCTCATAACTGCGTACTGCTGTAGTGACAGAGTAGTTAGGTAGTAGTACTAACCCCAGACCTGTCAACTTTGTGAGTGTGTGTTTGTGTGCATGCCTGTCTGTCTCTGAATGAGTAGATGGAAATGCTTGTTAGGCTACTCACACTCCGTACAATACATATATTTAACTTTGGCAAGGCTGCTGATGTCGCTCACCTAGATGTACACCTCTGGAAAAATGATAGCCCAGTGATCGAGGTAGCATGTTCTGTAACTTGTACTGCTGTAATGTGATAAACTAGTTAGGTTGGTGTTTGAACCCCCCGACCTGCTCTCTCTCTGTGTGTGTGTGTGTGTGTGTGTGTGTGTGTGTGTGTGTGTGTGTGTGTGTGTGTGTGTGTGTGTGTGTGTGTGTGTCTGACTGAGTAGAGAGCAATGCTTTTTGGGCTACTCACGCTCCATACAATACAAATACTCTACTTTGGCAAGGCTGCTGATGTCACTCACCCAGAAGTACACCTCTGGGAAAGTGATAGCCTAGTATTCACTGTAGCTTGCTCTGTAACTGTGTATTGCTGTAGTGTAATAAACTAGTTAGGTAGGTGTTTGAACCCCAGACCTGGCAACTGTGTGTGTGTGTGTGTGTCTGACTGAGTAGACAGCAATGCTTTTTAGGCTACTCACACTCCGTACAATACAAATACTCTACTTTGGCAAGGCTGCTAATGTCACTCACCTAAAAGTACACCTCTGGGAAAGTGATAGCCTAGTATTTGCTGTAGCATGTTCTGTAACTGCATACTGCTGTAGTGTGATAAACTAGTTAGGTAGGTGTTCGAACCCCAGACCTGCCAACTTTGTGTGTGTCTGACTCAGTAGAGAGCAATGCTTTTTAGGCTACTCACACTCCTTACAATACAAATACTCTACTTTGGCAAGGCTGCTGATGTCACTCACCTAGTAATACACCTCTGGGAAAGTGATAGCCCAGTAATCGCCGTAGCATGTTCTGCAACTGCGTACTGCTGTAGTGTGATTTAGAATGGTGGTAGTGTTCCATCTCCATCCATGGCAGTTCTGAATGTTTTGTGTGTGTTTCAGTGTCTGTGTATGGAGCAATGCATTATAGGCTACTCACTCACAGATCATTACAAATGCCCTACTTTGGTAGTCCTGCTGATGTCATTAATTGTGAAATACATCTTTGGGGAAGATGTACTTCAGTAATGTCCATGGAGCATACTATAAAACTAGTTAGGTAGGGATTCTACTCCCAGACATGACAGGGGTGTGTGTGTGTGTCTGTCTTGTGTCCTGTGTAGAGGTGGTTGTGAGTGTGTGACACCTGTGGGCAATGTGGAGGTGTTTTGCTAATTTCATTTATGGTGGCCCTACTATATATCACAATGTCAACCATTCAGGGATAACAGATGTAAATAGCTGAGAGGCTGGGGTGCAAAGCCATACCCATACATGTGACATCAAGGCCAGACAATCACAGTAAGCAACCCCACTGTGCCTTCACATGTGACTCAAAACAGACAGACCATGCCTGACAACATGCCCTGTATGGACAGATGACACTGACATCAGGAAATGCTGTTAGCATGCTATCAATGCAGGTGCAGGGTAAATCTGATGACCAGTACCAGTCCCTGCCACAGGTGGGCAAGACTGGCACATCTATGGGCCAGACACTCCAGGTACAGTTTCACATGTCACTGTACATGCATGTGGGAGGTGTGCACATCCTAGACACCATCCAAGTCATGGACTAGGGAACACATACATGGCATGTGATGCACAGCATTGGCCACACACAACAGTCACACAGGTGACTGGATGACGGATGCAATACCCACCTGTGTGGGCAAATGCAGAAGCTACAGGCCTGTGCCACAATGCAGACCATTGTCATGTGGCCTGATGCCAAGGTATACCCATCGCCTACCCTTGTATAGCCTGCTGGCATTGTTGGCCACCACACACCCGTGCAGATATGCACCCATGCATGTCCGAACTGGCACCATGTGTGTCCGTGTGTGTGTGTTGTATGGTGCGTATGTCCACATTCACATGCACTACTCCCCCCAGGGCACAGTGAAGCATGCTGCCAGATGTCTGACACCCCCTCATACTCACTGCCCATACGGCCTCCATATGACCCATGTGGTGCATATGTTCCCTGCACATTGATGTGTTGTGGCAGTCCCACTAGTGACGAGTTGCTCTCCTGGCCCTGCCAAGTGTGTTAATGTGTGTGCATCCCTGTGTGAGTGTGCCTGTGCTGATGCTGGCACCTGTTCATGCAGACAGGCATGTGCACGTCACCTACTGTATATCTACTGTATCCCTGTTGCAGATGTCACTCACCATCACATATATGTTCTGAGTGCTCCCCACCAGATAACCCATGTGGTGCATCCAATAACAGCATTGAACTGTGATAGCACTACATAGCTGCCGGGTGTTCGATACCCTGTGTTGGTAGGTGTGTGACACAAACATGCATCAGTTTTACCCTCCCACCCTCCCTTACATGTATTCACCTCTGTCTGCCTCCCCCTCTCCCTCTCTGGTGGATGTGGAGGCCCACACCTGCATTGCTTAGGCAGCAGCATGTGTATTTTAAGTGATGCTCATGATCAGCTGATGACCTTTGCACGATTTGCAGCCCTTCCCTAGCCGATTGCATGTGGAACAGGTGTGGTAACATTCCCATAGCCAATTGCATGGAAACGCACTCCAATACCTGGGAACATCCTACTGGTGTTGGCCTTTGTCTGTCACTATGAGCAGGAGCTAGAACTGTTGTTTGGCAAACAGCATTTCAGATGGGTTGGGGATTTACCTCTAACAACATACACTGTGGAAAGAGGGCAACAAACAGGAGGGGGGGTGTGCCTGACCTGACTACATACTGTAAGTGCTGCTATAGGTTCATAGGTTCATAGGTTCATAGGTTGGTACTAGGCTATCAGCCCTAGGGCTTATACAAGCCTAGCCATAACAATTCCCTGGCTATTTCTTCCCACACTATTTACTTCCCTGGACCCCTGTCTAGCAGGGTGAATGACGTGATTCCTGGGGTGAATTTCCTTTCTCCCATCCAATCGTCAATGTTCCTTTTGAAGAGGGCCAAAGAGGCACTCTGCTTGACATGTATGGGCAGTCTATTCCAGAGTCTGGGGAGTTTCTGGGTCATTAACCTATCCCTCCAGCATGTTTTGTTTATTGTGATGACAAGGTTTAGATCCCTGGAGCGTGTGGCTCTGAGGGATTGGGATTTCTTTAAGTGTAGTATGTCCAACAGCTCTGGGTTTGACATGGCCTTGTATGTTAAACAGAGATCACCTCTGAGTAGACGATATGCCACAGAGTATAGCTGGAGTTTTTTAAGGTGGTCAGCATAGGGCATCTGCTTTAGGCCTGTGATTCTTTTAGTGAGGTATTTCTGTGGCCTTTCCAGTTGTTGCAGATGTCTTGAGAGGTACATACCAAATGGGGTGTTGTATTCTATAATGGGTCTAATGAGGGATGGGTACAGTGGGACAATGACCTCCTTTTTTTCTGGATGAAAAGCCCTTAGTGATGAGGTGTGCCACATAGAAGGATTTCCTGACTGTTGTGGCGATGTAGTTATCGAAGGTGAGACTACTGTTCACCTGTGTCCCTAAGTCTCTTATCCCACTTTCGGTGTTTAGTGTACTGCCACCTATGTGGTAATTCACGGGTACATGTTTTTTTCCCAAAGGGGATAACTATACATTTTTTGGCATTAAGCTTAAGCTCATGGCTCTGGCACCAAGCATCTGTTTCTGTAAGGCCCTTTTGTAGAGTATCCACATCATTTGGGGATTCAATAATGGCTCCCAGTTTGCAGTCATCTGCGAACTTTGTTAGCCAGAGTCCCTTAGTGTTGGCCTGTACTTCAGAGAAGTAAATGCCAAACAAGATCGGTGCCAGGACTGAACCCTGAGGTACTCCACTTGTCACTTGTCTGGAGCTGGATTTGGAGTTGGCTACTTTTACAGTGTGGGATCTGTTAGTAAGCCAGTTGGCAACCCATTGGGTGACGTAGGGATTAATGCCCAGCTTAGTAAGTTTATCTATGATTCCAGAGTGGGGTATGGTGTCAAAGGCCTTGGCGAGGTCTAGATAGGCTGTGTAGACCACCTTACCCTTGTCCATGGCTCTGGAGACTGATTCAAAGAAGTCAATCAGGTTCAGGAGACAAGATCGGCCCTTCACGAACCCAAACTAGGTGGGGTCCAGTGTTTGAAGGTTGCCAATTTATTTGTTTATAAGTTCCATGATAATACGCTCCATGGCCTTGAAGATAAGGCTCATCAGACTGATGGGATGGTAATTTCCGCTATCCAAGGTGGATCCCCCCTTGTGGAGTGGGATAACTGTAGCTCTGCACCACTCAATGGGCATGAAACCTGAGGTGAGGCTAAACATGACACTTGGGTGAGGTGCCACTCCATATTGTAGTTCATGTAGTACACAGCCCAGGATGTCATCTGGTCCCATGGATGCCGTATTCTTAGCTTTGGAGAGTGTGTTTTTTACCTGTGTGGCCGTTATTACCGAAATTTGGCAATCTTCTGGTATTGAGATGGGCCATTTAGGGGTGAGAGGGGGGTGAAGTCGGCACTGAATCGATCTGCCAGGATATTGGTAATATCCTTGGGATCAGTATATGTAATGCCATTCTGTTTTAGCTCAGAGCAGATCTGAGCATTGCCATTTAGATTCTTGACATAGTTATAGAATGCCTTGTGGTTGTCTTTGGAATCTTTGGCAATTTTATTTTCGTAACTAGCTTTAGAGGATTTTATGAGGGATCTCAGTTTCTTACTGAGGCTGGTAAGGGAGTTTTTTGCTTCCTGGGATTTTCCTCTTTCCTGCAACAGTTTCTTCCTTTTGTTGTAAAGTTTGTTTATGGCAGGGACCACCAGATTGGCTTCCTTTTTTATACTGCATATGGAGTAATGTTGGATTAACAGTGTTTGTCTGGATATGCCTGTCGTACATGTCGCAATACCTACCATGTCATTTCCATGTATATCAGGAATCCCCATCTGCAGGGTCATCTGCAGACTGAGCAGTGTTGTGCCTTTGGTTTCATGTGTTAGCCATGATGCATCTATCTGTAGACTGCAGAAGGTAGTGTGAGGATTACAGTCTGTTGATGGTGAAGGCCATGACAGTAACTAACTACATATTCCTCATTGGACATATGTTGCAACAAACCCCGTTACAATGGTAGATTAATGAGGGTATCACAGCAACATGTCTATACTGGCCCTGTGTATGTGCTGTCAGATGCACCTCTGTCAACCTTTGTACATATGTCGTGCATGAAGTAGTACATATGTGCTGTACACCATAAATAGTGTCATCATATCTGATAACAAGCCAGTGATATATCAGAGTGCTACACATGTCATGTACAGTAGGGGTTACACTTAATGCCATAACCTGGACATTCTATGGATGTTTGTACAGTACTGAGGTCTGTGTAGTGATGGTGAATGTCGGCAGTGTGTGTATTGTTAATATGTACTATGGCCTGTGTACAGACTGTGGTAGATGTCATTGTTCTAGCTCCCCTTCTATCTGATCTTACACGCTGCCCCATTGTATGGTACTGTTTTACCTTACATGTTTGTAGGGCCATACACACACACACATGTCCCATACTACAGACAGCCATCAGACCAGACTGTGTAGCAGCCCAGTATATGTAGGGTCATTCTGTGAGTGGCACATATGAGGATGGTGTAGGACAGATAGTCCATATACTGTACTATTATGCTAGCGTACTATATGTGACTGTGGCTGTGTTCACATTGGTTGTGGTTATGCACTGTCACACAGGTATATCCTACCCTGTGCTGTGACATGGCTGTCGAGCCTGCTATATATGCAGGTACTGTACCATGATAACCTTAGGTTGTCTGTCAGTAGCCAATGGCACACATGTTATGAGCAGATGTCACCTTCCACACACACCATGTCTGTGACAACAATCCCAATGACAGTAGCAAATGTCTATTAATATACCAGCTAAACATACCTGACATCCCCTTACAGTATAACATTGGGACTATAGGGGCTTGGGTAGGGCTACACTCCATGTCCAGGACATATGATGGGACTATATGGACATGTACTTATCCAGATAGCCATATATATATATCTGAGTACACATGTGCAGTACTTCCAATTACCACTGTCATGGCAGCCACCCACTATGAATCCCTACATTATGTGGGCGTATTCCCTGTACATTCCCTGTGTGATGGACATCCTTCCTGTGTGTGGGCATAAATGTTACAGTCAGCAGGTAGCAAGAGAACCTGCACACTCAGGGCAGCCACATATATGTAGGAGGATCAGGACATACAGACAGACTGTCAGTAGAGTGGTGTAATGCTTTGCACAGTACTGGTGTTACAGGGTGTGTGTTTGTGTGTACATACTAGTTTACCTTGGACTGCAGTCTGTCTACATAGCTCACTACTGTGGGCCTATCCTCTAGCTGGACAGAGGTGTGCCTATCATGTGTTGTCTGTCCACCACACAGGTCCTGTGTCTGATATTACACTGGCAGTGTGTGTGTTGCATGCTAGCAGTACATGGCTATATCGATTTGTGCCCCTGATGTTTTATTCCTGCATAAGGGTATGGTGCAATGCATCCTGTAACACCAGCATGTTCCAGGGTGTGTAACTTCAATATTGTGAGTATGGCCCTGTGTTCCTGCCTTTGTCCTCCACATATATGGCAGGCTTCGTCCCGCTGTGATACGGTTAGGGGTTGTTAGGTAATGGCCTATCAGTAATTACTGCTAGCATTCCTACTATCATTCTAGTCATAATGTGGACTCCCACAACATTTGTTGGTCAGGGTTGATACATGTGACAGATACATTGACATTACCACAAGTAATGAATGTCCCCCTAGGGCTTGACTACAGGGTGTAATTGGAGGCTGCTGAACTACATCTGATATTGTTGATTGTTACATATCATGCAGGCAAATCCTTTGTCTACTGTTGTACGAACTGAAGGCCTTAGCCTGGACACCATAGTATGTTATATATCCGCACTGTCTGCATCTACTGTTTTGTGTGGGCCTTGCATCCATCACTGGTTATATACATCAACATCTATGTGCTGTCAGTAATGGCATACATTATTGTATGGTACACAAATAAAGGTTGTCTGTGTATACATACCTGTGTGATGTGTCATGTCCTTTGAATTGTGAGTGGGTATATGTGCAATGTAAGTATCCCCTTTGTGGGGCTGGTTGCCACACCACACATGTCACAGGCACCAGTTACAGGGCTTGTGGCTAGGGATATACATTGCACCCAGTACGTCCACGCTATTTCTACATATGTATGGCTACTAATACCCTTTGTCTGTGTATATGTGTATGTACCCATATATCCCATATATCATATATATATATATATATATATATATATATATATATATATATCTGCACATGATTGTCAATGTATGGATGTATGTGCATATCTGTACTGTTGTAATGTGTACTCCTTCAACATAGTACATTCCCTGCGGTACAATGGCCTATTTGCATGATATGTTACAGATATTGCCCTGACGTGTACAGGTGACATGGATTACTGTTGGAGCATTGTAGCTGTGTTGTGGTGGGTGGGTCCTGCCATCAAGTACTGCATGTGCTGGATGTTGGATTGCACAGCATATCTGTTAGGGATGGGGGGTTACATAGCATTAATTACCAGGTGTCCCTCATTTGTGCCCCCACCCCCATTAACTGTGCCCATGGTCTGTTATGTAGTATGGAGAGGGCCAGGATTCCATTCCCATGTGGAAATCATATACACGTCTATATATATATATATATATATATACATATATATATATATGTATATATATATATATATATATATATATATATATATATATTTATGTATATCTGCATACGTATATGTGAAACCCCCATATATAGAGGGATAGAACTGGACATTGATATAGCTCTAGCTATGTATTTGTATTCATATATATATATATCTATATATATATATATATATATATATATATATATGTGTGTGTATGTATGTAGATATATATATATATATATATATATATATATATATATATATATACATTGAACATATTAATCTATCTATGTACGATTGCTGTTGCATGTTTATTTGTGAGTCATACATACACATGTATATACCTATAAATGTCTGTCTACATTTACAGATGTATATCTGCCCATTTGTCCATGCATGTTCGGCCTATATGTGTGGCCTGTACCTCATTCTCTTGGCAATTGACATGGATGACCTTAGGACTGAGGTCAGTCATTCATGGTGACACGTACGTGTTTCAGACGTATCATCTCCTTCAATATATGTGTTCTACTACATATAACTGTGTAACTTGCAACGTTTTAAGTGAATTAGCACAAGATAGGACAGATATCCCTATATGTACCCACATTATGGCGCATTATGTCCGGGATTCATGCATTAAGAGGTTGTGTGGTGTGTTATTACTACAGTTCCTGTGCTGTTGACTGATTGTGCTGGATGATATGTATGTGACATGAGTGGTTATGTACATCTGTCATGGTTTACTGGTAAATCACGTACTGTATGATGTGTAAATCACATAGTGTATGATGTGCAGCGTCCCGGGTGTGGGCCTTCCGGAGGCTGTATAGTTTGTTTCAGGGCAGAACACCAGCTGTCGGATACAGAGTGAGTTAGGGACATTTGAGTGGTTGTACGCGGGTGTGCGTGGGTTTGCGCAGAGCTAAGCAATGCTAACCTCGGGTTACATTTCCTTACACTCAGCTAGCATCTACTTAGCTCAATCTATGTAGGCAATGCTTACCCCCGTGCAACTGCACATACACACACAACTGCTTATCTATGCGTACTACTGCTGTTATGCGCTTACACATGCTTACTATTGCCTTGGTCATTATGACACTTCACATGTGCATTTAAGGCAGTACTCCTGTGCACATATAAATGTTACTTAGTAGGTTATACAGCACAATGATGTTAACATACAGATATCACATGGAAAATAGGATGTGCTGCAGTCGGACTCGACCCGGGAATGGGTGCGCATTAGGCGGATGCTCTGGCCACTACACTATTGCTGTTCTGCTTTGTTTGCATATGTCTACCATAATGACATACCCATGTCCCCTTCCCCGGCCCCCGAGCTCCACGTACACATCATCCATCCATTCCCCAGTTGCTAGCCGTGCCATACCACACCTCCACACATTTCCCTCTCTGCACGTCTCAGTACACCTCCAGCATACTGTCCCCACCCAAGCGTCTGCAGGCTCTTCATCCGTTTAGTCCACATACGTACCAGCCTTTCCTTGATCCTCCTCTGATACTGGTGGTGACATCGATGTGGCCCACAACTGTTGGTTCATCCTGCCAGGGATGGACCTGTTGTTGTATCAAGAGTAGACCTAGCTGGTCTACGGTGTTTCTCCCACTGGTAGCATCCTGCCAGGGTATTGTGTAGCAGCACTTTGCTCACACACCTGGCCAGCCTCATCTCTGGGTTCCACAGAACCAATGCCCCAGGTGTGACATACTGTACATGAAGCACGCTCACACGCCCCCACAGTGTGCACTGTATATCATTATTCCCTTCGGTATTATGCAGGACTACTGTTCTCACAGTATGATTGGACAGGCACTGTTCTGTGCTGCACATAGACTGCTCATAATACTGTGGTTGAGCAATGGACACGTGTTCTGGTATTAATCTACTCACTTATATACATTTCCTATACTGTTGGATGACTGTGCTGGATGATGTGTTTGTGATCACAGCAGCTGAATATGTATTTGCCATGGCTTAGTGGAACTCATGTTGACTACAGTGTGCAGGGTCGGGGGTTTGTAACCTGGCAGTGCAGATTATTTTGTTAATGGCCACAACAACAGCTGTTGGCTATAGAGTGACTAAGGCACTGTAGAACATTTGTAGGCGGGTATGCACTGGTTTGCGCGAAGCACAGCATTACTGTCTTCTGGTTGCGGAGTCTTGCACTGAGTTAGCCTCTGCATTGCTTCACCAGTGTGGTGCTTGCATACCAGCAGCCAAACAGGCTTACACCCACTTGCTCCTGCATACACACATGCAACGTCGTGTATTTTGTTCACATTTGTCAACTGGGACAATCAGACTGTATGCTTGTCTATTGCCAGCGGTAGCCCGGGGTGTAGAGCTCCACATTGACCCAAGCTACTAATTCCAATTAATACTTGGGTGTTCACATTCATAAATGGTAACAGACATAACATAGCTATGTCCCTCATTCATCATGCTTAGTTTACGTTAAAATGTCGGTATTATCCATGCTTAGGTCAGGTTTACATGTCAGGTATGACTGTTGATAAAGGTCAGTTTAAGGTGATGTTGGATTCCTGTTTCACAGGTCTGGATAGGTTACATGCAGATATTCGGGGTAGGTGGTTATTCCATACCTGTGTGGTACAGTAGAGGATAGAGGAGAATAGCTAAGGAGTAGGTAGGTAGGTAGTGAGGGTGACATTGTAACTGTATAGTAGCCTGTAGGTATAATTAGATGGGGAGCAATAAGGAAGGTTTGTCGGATGTTGGGATTTGTATGTGAAGCAGGACAAGAGATGTCGGTATCACTAGTTGATGTAGTAGTATAGAGTGTGAGGTGAGGGGGGTTTCGCAAGGTGATGAGCCTGTGCTGCTCAGGTTTATATTAGATGCTCGAAGTTACTGAACTTCGAATACGATATGATCGACACCATATCATCGAAGTCCAGTAACATCAAATACCTAATAAAAACATCACAAAAAGTCAAAAAAGTAGATCTACTTGCTTTAAACAGGGGGGCAAGCCCCCTGCACCCCACACCCCCCGCTACTTAAATATTCCAAATCCGAGACTGCACTACATTGAAGTAAATGGAAATTCTCTTTACGGAGATTTCTGTTTACCTCTTTGATGTTCTGCAGTTTCACTGTTTACATGTTGACAATGTCAGATTCGACATTGTGAACATTCGTGATTCTGATAAAGACCCATGCTGCTCCAGGTGTGCTTGTGATGTTCCTTCATGTGTTAGTTACATGGGTTTTGTGGGACAGCTGTGATACTACATGTGGGTTGGGGTTCCAGATACTGGCAATGTAGTGGAGGAAGAGGGTGTCATCTACGTGTAACCATAGACATTGATAGAAATGGAACAGGGGCTGATAGGTACATGGTGTGCATAGGGCACAAAGGGGGGTGTTAGTAGGGGAATTATCCAGGGATGTGCAGGACAGCTGCAGGGAAGGTCCACAGCTGGCCATGTTGTCAACAACAGCAGCTGTGCATATACACTGCATTTGGTGTTTGCGTTGGACACTCACACCCCTGGGTGGGGGTGAGGACTACAATATTACCTTGTGATGCCAATTCGATCGTCTTACATGCCTACAGTGGGGTGTTGTGACCATGTGTTCGTAGGTGTTGTGTAGTGGGTTATGCAGCAACACATATGGTTATACCGTACTTTGCCATGAAAATGGACTGTGCTGTGGTGAGACCCATATCGGCAATGGCTGCCCGTTAGGCGAAAGCATACCTGTCGACTGTACAGAATCTGCAGACTGTCCAGAGTTTGCTTCATAATATTGATGTGTTTCTCTGACAATCTGCACCTGTCTGGCAAATACCTGGGGACTGATGTCATTAAATACAGGCAAGTATTTGGGTTTAAGACTACACATCCTTCAGACGAGTCATGCTAATGCATAACCTATTATTCTATCAGCTTTCTAAGGTTGTAAGTAGAATATGTAATTTCTGTCCCTATTTATCCCCCCAACGGTTTAGGTTCTGTCCAGTGGTTTTACTCTTAGAAGTTGAAAGGTATGGGTGGAAGCTCTGCCCAATTCGCAATATTACTTACTTACTTACAACTGCACCAGCCAACATCTGCACACCTAGGCCCATAATTGCATACCCATAGTTCCCCCACCTGCCCCTCCTCTACAGCACTCATCCTTATTGTGGGTGCAGGTGGGGTCTAACCACACCACTACACACTGCCCACTCTCCACGTGTCAGGACCCATGTTGTACATTGTCTTGACCCATGGGTCATCAGGCTTGCCCAACCTACTGGTCCGTGTATGTACAGGGTCTGGTTAGATAAATCATTACAGGGACTGACTCCGATCATCATTCATTTTTGGGGTGTCCCACAAGGGACACTGATGTCTTTGTTTCAAGATTAGACTTGGCAGGTCTCTCGCACTTGTAGTATCCTGCCTGTGGTCTGGGAAGCAGTGGTGTGTTTACTTGTATCGTGTGTTTGTATGTTTCACCTGTCTAGGTGGGGGGGTTGATGCTACGTGTTACACGTTTGTTGATTCCCCCATTGGCACGGCCTGTAAACATATGTAATTCTTAACTGCTGTATCATATCTATATATATATATATATATATATATATATATATATATATATATATATCAATATATATATATATCAATATATATAGATCTATATATATATATATATATATATATATATATATATATCTGCTGTATACTACTATTTAATAAATTGTTTTCTAGTCCTGAGGTGCTTTTCTCTCCGGGTCTCTGCTGTAAATGAGCCAAAAGCTCAGCCAGACTTAACCGGTTAACAGATGTTGTTGTTGGTCTTTTCGGCTTTTCCTGGTAAGGGGTCGCCACAGCGGAACTCCGGTCCACTAATGAGGGCAGTAGATTTTTATGGTGCTGAGTTGCCAGCCCAATGCCCAACCTTCAGCAAAGGCGCGCCCAATTACGCATGTCTTTTGGAGGCCACTTGACCGCAGACTCCACACAGAAGGCACTCCCTGCACAATAGCTGAGAATCGAATGGGAGAAACTCTTGCTGTGAGGCAATAACGCAACCACTGTACCACCGCATAAATCAATAAATATCCTAGCTATATATGTGTATGTTTACACACATATATACATATATATTTCTACATATCTATATATATATATATATATATATATATATATATATATAGTATATGTATGCATACACACACACACGGACACATATATATGCCTGTTCATTAGGCGGATGCTCTAACCACTACACTATTGCTGCGCTGCTTCATAGGTTCATAGGTAGGTACTAGGCTATTTGCCCGAGGGCATTTATAAGCCTAGCCAGAGTGTGTCGGCTTTTGCCACCCCATTGATTAATTAACTGATCCTTTGTCAAGCCGAGCCAATGAAGTGATCCCAGGGGTGTATTTTCTGTTACCCATCCACTCATCAAGGTTTCTCTTGAAGAGTGTTAGTGTGGGGCTCTGCCTGATGTAATTTGGAATTTTGTTGGGGAGTCTCTGTGACAGGAATCTATCACTCCAGCATGTTCTATTTATTGTTGTGGCAAGTTTTATCTCACTAGAGCACATGGCTCACAGTGACTTGGATTTCTTTAGGTGGAGCATGTCCATCAATTCTGAGTTGGACATGGCTTTGTAAGTCAGGCAGAGATCACCTCTGAGTAAGCGATATGCCACTAAGTACAGCTAGAGTGTTTTTAGTCGAGCTGCATAGGACATATGTTTGAGGCCAGTAATCCTCTTGGTGAGGTACTTTTGTAGTCTTTCCAGCTGTTGGAAGTGTCTTGTGAGGTATATCCCAAATGGGGCATTGTACTCTATGATGAGTCTAATGAGTGATGAGTAGAACCTCTTTATTTCTAGATGTGAACCCTTTATTAGATGGGCCACATAGAAGCATTTCCTAACTGCTTTGGCAATATGATTGTCAAAGGAGAGATTACTATCTACCTAGGTCCCCAGATCTCTTATTACCTCTTCTGTATTAAGGGGGCTGTCACCTATGTGGTAATTCATTGGTGTTTTGTTTTTCCCAAATGGGATGACTATGCATTTTTTGGCATTTAGCTTGAGGCCATGACTTTGACACCAGGAGTCCGTCTCAGTAAGGCCCTTTTGGAGGATGTCCATGTCAGCCAGAGAGTCAATTATGGCTCCCAGTTTGCAGTCATCAGCAAACTTGGTTAGCCATAGTCCTCCTATGTTTGCCTGTACTTCTGAGAAGTATATGCCGTACAGTCCCAGGACCGAGCTTTGCAGGACACCACTTGTGACTGGTTTAGAGTCGGACCTGGAGCCCGCTATTTGTACCATGTGAGTTCTGTCCGTAAGCCAGTTGGCAACCCATCTCGTGACGTAATAATTTCAGTCTTTCTATTTTGCATGTAAGGATTTCCTAAGCTCGCTGATATGTAAAGTCTTTGACTTCACATTACATTTGTTGATTACTGCCAGCAGGTGAATTTTAATTGCTGCAGATATATGGTATGTTGCTGTGAAATAATGTGGGTGAGGCAACCCCTTTTTATTGAGATTTTTGCAGTATTTGTATTGTCTGAAGAAGTGCCAGGAGGCACGAAAGCGCTCACTAGTTTGTACCTGAATAAAAGTTTTGTCTTTTATTTAATATCAAGAGAGCCATGGTTGTTTACTCCCAATATAGACTTTTGTTACTGCATTTTGCTTTTTTCAGGAGAGCTTCATCCCCAGCTGCTTTTGGATTTGTGTTTTGTACTTGAGTTTGTCATAAAGACAGTACTTTCATGTCAATGAGAAGAGACTAGAGTACTGTAAAGCGTCCTCCTTAAAGACAGATTCTTCAGTCAAGATAATTTACCTGGCCAGCTTCATTTGGCATACAGAGATAGAATACAGATGGCTCAAGGTGCATTTAGCAGATCTGGCATCTGCTGGAGCTGGCATGAAGAGAATGAGTCTACCTGTCTTGTGGGAGAGGTGCAGGTCAGGGGTGTCCAATGCCGCAATCACTCAGAGGAGGCACAGAGACACAAGAATAGCCCTGTGGTTGTTGCTTAGCTACCAAGATCTGAACTCAGTTAACATTCATCCTGGGTGCAGGTGAGGGGTTATATCATACAATACATATGCCCTCAGTGGTGAGATGACAGTGAGGGCACAATCACCCTTTACCACTCCTACATGGAGGGTGACTCCTCTAGAAATTTCTCACCTCCATTTTGTGGATACCCAGCATGGGGATTTAACCAGATAAAGTCCAACTGGTAGAGACCTGATGGTTGTCAGGCCCACATTAGAAGCCTTGGTCCTGTTGTATATAAATTTCTGAACATAATGTTTTGAAAGTGAAACAAGTTTTTTTTATGTAACTGCTTTATTTTTCCATTTGGCTTATCTTACAGTGGTACAGTTGTGGTAGGCAGGCTCTAACTTTGTGCTAATCAGTTGTGGTAGGCAGGCTCTAACTTTGTGCTAATCCTTTTACTTCACTGTATGCCCTTGTTACTTTATTAGCTGTAATATTTTAAAGCTTGTTATGCAAATTACTGTTGTTTTGTCACTGGTTGTAATCAGAAAGGGTCTAAACCATACTAATTAGCAGAAATGAGATAGGTAGCTACTGCATTGTAATCTTTCATGTTGACTTTCATGCAGTAACTACTCTATTACAATTTTCTTTAATCTGATGTTTTTGAGACAAGTTGGCATACTGGTTAAGGTCTTTGCATCCCATGCACAAGGCATAAGGTTCAATCCTGACATCTGACCAATAATTGTTTGGAGTATGCATGTTCACCCTGTGTCTCTGTGGTTGCCTCCCACCTCTGAAAAACATGCTGAGTGTTTCATCATACTCATCAATGAAAGGAGCTGTGGGCAGCAGCACACACCATGGTGCCCTGTAAGGGGAAGAGTTCTATAGACCAACCACATTGAGCATTTACTGTGATGCACAGTATCCTCAAGACAGGAGAACAAGGATCACAGACTGAGTGCCATGGCAGGGCTAGCCACTCGACAGTGTAAAATATGGCTCTAGGAGATTTGGCAAGGAAGCAACGGTATATAGAAAAAAAGCCAGATTGTCTCTTTCATTAGTTTTAAGTCAGATTAAGCCCACTTATATATTTTTTTACAATTACTAAGGATCATGTCAATAATGTGAAAAGAAAGGCTAGAAACAAAATACTTCTCAATCTGAGTGAACATGTATATAATAATGCTAAATTATACAAAACAGATTATTCATCTGGATACAGTATACTCAAAAAAAAAACAGGTCTACATAATTTTGTCAAACACTTACTTTGTCGACCCTTTATTTGTTGAACTTTATCCATTGAACACCATTGCAGCTATTGGTTATATTGCCAAAACATTTTCCTAGTGAAAGAAGCTACTTGGCCACCAGAGCAATTGTAACAAAAATGCATTATTTTAAACTCTCCAAGGTGGTGGGCTTCACCACCCACACCCCACACCTCCCAATTATATATATCAACTCCGAGATCACACTATATTGGGTAAATGGTTAAATTTGTAACAATGGCCAACTAACTCCCTTCCCTGGGAAAAAGTTTAGATGATGTAACTTCGTTGAAATGGTGTTTGATGGATAAAGTTCGATGAATACAGGTTCAACAAAGTAAGTGTTCGACAAAATGATATAGACCCCTCAAAAAACTACTAAAGATAATTCAGACATGCTCATAAAGCAAAGTATCAGATTACACTCCATGCAGGTAAAGGGACATGCAGTGTTACTGTATAGCTGGATGTTGTTATAAGAGATTAAGAGTAGGGTAACACATGTAAAGTTAGGTTTGAATACTTAGACATTTCGCAAACATATTTATACAACTGCAACAGCATGTCTTATCAGTACTTAACATGTCCAATGAACACACTCATAGCTAAAGTAGCATAAGTGAGCGCAAAGACTTCAAAATCATGTGATTCCTATTAAACAGGAGATTCAAAGTTTAAAGACATGATATTCCACACAGCAGAAGAAAATGTCAGTGACATTTTGGTAACTCAGTCAGATACATACCAAGATATTAAAAGAAAACTTGCAATTTATTCTGAGCCTCAAAAATGTCCAGTTTTGGATTTGTAACCTTAGAAAAGCAGTTCAAGAAACATAGATATATATACCATATGTTCTACATTAGATTAAGGATGTTGGCCACAAATAGTGGATTCGCTGATACAAGTAGTATCCATATCATAATATGGGTGCCTATATTACCATGTGGTGGGGTTAAACTTTATCAAAAAGAAAGGCACATGAATAACTAGATGCGGTACTTACAGACTTAATGTAGTATGAAAGAACTTCAGAATTCTCAGAAGTGCAGACAAATGGAAGATAGTAAAAACAAATTATATGAAATACATGATTCAGCCAATACTGACTATAACTAGGCAGCTAAGAAACCTGCTAACAAAGCATGCATAAATATAAGCAAATGGATTATAACAATTGTATATGTAATACTGCTGACACCTGTGAAAGTCACACAAGAAAACTGACAAGAAGATAAAGAAAAAGCCCCATAAGAAACTTCTACACAAGAAGAGCTGTCTTGCCACATGCAGACATCTGCAAAACATAAACAATCTGTCAAAATGGTGTAGGAGTAGCTCATGAGAACATAGACAATTTCTGGAGAAAGCTGGAGTCACAACCAGAAACAGCATATAACAAGTTAAATCAAACTGAAAATGAATGTATTCTAACAGAAGACATCATAAACATTGATAATCTATACAATTATTTATGCATAAAATACACACCACTGAGAAAAATACGACAAGAAAAGACTATTTGTGTTCAAAATACAATTATCTCTGCACTCAGATTTTGGTGCAAAGGTTAATATTGTTAATACAATATTTTCTTCAATTTAAATCCAAAATCAGTTCTAAAAGACCAGAACATATTTCCTATAATAATAATAATAATAAATGACCAGTTAAAAAAATTTAAAAGAGACATTTCAACAATTAATAAGGCAATCAGGTTTTAGTTTAATGTAATCAAATAAATGTAAAAATTACCATTCAGCTATATAACTGCTGAAAACTGTTAGGAGTAAAGATAAAGAATTAATTGCCCATTAATTCAAAATAAAAATCAGTTCAGAAAGTCTGTAAGAAGATTATACTGAAAGAGTCACTGGTACAGGCAAGCTGAAAAACATTCAAGTTAAGTTAGCCATAGCTAAGTAAACTCTATTAGCAACTCAGAAAGGCAGCATTTTGCATCACAAATATGGCAGAAAATGAACCAATAAGGCTTGAATTAGCAAAATACATGAGAATCAGTGGGCCAACACTTTGAGTATCATTGATTATTACTCCTCTCACTGCCATTTCTAGAGAAATACTGTTTATTGGCAGAAGAGGTCATGTATTTTATCCAAATATAGGAAATTAGGAAAATAGGCATGATGTTAGGCAATCGGTCACAGGGATCATGAGATGCCTAGCCATATGCACCATTAAGTAGACAAACTTAAAAGTTCTTGTCACCCTTGTCAAACATTTAATACTGCTTATCTCCCAAATAAAGCAGGGCCTTACACAATAAGCCAGGTATAAATTTGTGCCTACTCACCCAGTCATAAAAAACTAGACTTAAAGGTAGCCAAAGTAATACCCAAAGTATAAACCCATCTTATTGTTGGTGTTAGTCCAGATGGACTAGAGCTATACCAGTTCAGATAGAACATTGTAAACCCCAAAATATAAAACTAGATTTCCCTCTGATAAACAGAAACATTATCCACAACCAGAAAATGAACTACTGGTAACAGTATGGAACTGAAAGCAGTTGCATTTATACATCCAAGTACAAAAATTCATATTAAAAACAAAAAAAAACATAAGCCACTGGAAGTTAATTATAACAACTTGGAGTTTAAGATTATAGATGATTTATTTTATTGTCCCTGCTTACAGAAAGAAAAATGCAATTTTAGTTGTTTGCTTATTTGTTTAGTTATTTTTTATATTATTTTATTTATTTAGTTAGTTATTAACACTTGTTTGCCAGGATTATCTGAGTGGGTCAGCAAAGTAACCCTTTTCAGCAGAGGCTAAGGGAAAAAAACTCTATTGATCCATATTAAAATACACAAAGTATACAAAAAACAGAAAAAAAAGTTACAATAATTTTACAAGCAGGGTAACATAACAATCTGAAGTAAGCTTGTGAGCAAACAGCAGCAAGGTAGGAGTGAATCTTATACATTTACAGTAAATTATATTTATAATTAGTCACAATTATATATTCAAAGCAGGTCCATGGTAGAACAATTTTAAAATTCAGTCACATTCATATACAGCTGCATAGGAGTATGAGAGTTCAGTAGGAAGAGTAGTTGCAATGCAGTACAGAGCATTTAGTTGTGAGTAGGTCAGAAGAGATGAGTCTAAGTCTAGAGGAGTTAGCATAATTGGATTTGGGAAAGAGAAAGAAGAGAAAGTAGAGCGGAAAGATTAGGAAAACAACTGAAAACAACATAGTAGAGTTGGAAAAGATAGACAATGAGGAGAAGAATAAAGCAAAGCTTTTAGATGTGCAAACAAGCATTGAGTCATCTGCATACTATGCAATGGTGGCATGTTAACTGGGTGAGTGTAGATCATTAATGAGTATGTTAGAGGGTAACTGAGTATGGATCCCTGGGTTATTCCTACTGGGACAGGGAGAAAGGAAAAGGAAGTATTTTGCCATTTTCCAGCCTTTGATCTATTGGACAGGTAGCTTCTGGACCACAAGAGTAAGGATGTATTCAGTCCCAGTAAGTCAAGTGTTTGAATCAATCTAATATGGGAGACTGTGTCAAATGTTTTTGACAGCTCAATGAATACTGAAGATGTCAGGTTGTTTACATTTCTGTTGTGGTTTATGTTGATAATGAAAACAAGAATGGCTGTGATGGTCCTATGATGTGTGTGGAAACCATGCTGTGTGGGCGATAGTAGGTTGTTATTGTCAGTGATGAATTTAAGTTGGGTTTGAATACATTTTTCTATCACCTTGGACAGGGAGGACAGAATATAATTTATCTATAGATGGTGGTCAGTAGAGTTTCTGCCTTTATGGAAATGGCACGATGTGTAACTTCTTCATCAGAGCAGGTATATGCTTCTCTTTTATGAAACAGTTAATCAGAATCGATATTGGACATGTTGTGGCATCTGTTGGTATTTTGATGCATTCTGAATGCAGGCTGTCAGGGGCTAGACTGATTGGTTTTAACTGGAGGAGGAGCTTGCTAATAGTGGAAAAACAGGAGAAAAGCAGGCGTTAGTATTTGTTAGATGAGCCAAGGATAATGGTAATATTGTAGAGCTAGAGTTTTTTAATAGTGTGGTAACTGTGTTTATCAAATATTAGTTGAACCGTGTTGCTATACTAATCAATTGTGAGCTTCTAACAGGTAAGTAGGGTGACATGACCATGGTGCAGGACGTTGTTGACTGAGAACCAGAAGAGTCTGTAGCTGTTTTAATTTGTATTTTGGAAATTTGTCTAGTAAACCTTGTTTTTTAACCAATATTTCCACCCTTTATCTCTTTGCTGCATTAAGGTTTTATTTGCTTAAATAGCCATGGAGCTGGAGCACTTTTGATTTGTTTAGCTCTAACAAGGGTATATAGGTTTAGAGCAATTTGGAAAGTAGTGTTAAATAGGGACACTGCTTCAAACAGGAGGATGGTAAATGATGGATTCCAGTTACCTGACTTTAGGTTACAGGCACAAGTGTCTTTGCAGAAATTATTTAGATTTATTACTTAGATAGTAGCACAAGAGGGAGCATATTTACTTAGATGGGACAGTGGTGCAACGGTAGCATTGTCATCTCATACCAAGAGGTTCTCTGGTTTGATTCTCGGCTGGGGTACCTTCTGCATGTCCTCCCTGCATTCATGTGGGTTTCCTCCCACATTACAAAGACATGTGTCTGGAGCATTTCTCTCGGGTCCTCTGCTGAAAACTGACACGTTCCAATTTGGACTTTCCTGGTTAAAAAAATAAATTTCTTATTTGGTTATAATGATATTGTCTGTGTCTGCTGGACTGATCTTGGATGATAAAGGTTGAAGTGTTGTCACTAAGGGTGTCTGGGAGGGAGTCACTTGATATAAATTTCTTATGAATGTTGATCATGATCCACTTACAAGTAGAGTTATTCTGTGTATTTTTGTTATACCTGGTGGGCATGAAGATGAGCTGGATAAAGCCAAACAGGTTTATAGTGATACCTGAAATATCGTTAGTTATTGTTTGCAAGTCAATATTGACATCACCAATTATAATAGTTTCTTGTTGAATGTTTGAAGAGGTCCAGTGGAAGAACACTTCAGCAATGGGAATATTATTATGTTGGGGTATGTTTATACCAATTATACATATGTCTTTATGGTTGCTAAGTTTAAGGGTGGACATGAGGATTTTAGCATTAATGGCAGTGGGGATAGAGACTGAAATGAAGTTCCTACGTGTTTAAGTATGGCTACTCCATCTCCATTTTCCTTTTCTTGTCCTATCTGAGAATATTATAGATTGGTGGGAGAATTTCTTCATCCTTTATATTTAATTTTAACCATGTTTCAGTTATCACTACAATATCAGGTCTATATTAAATCAGTGAACGCTTAGAATAGCAAATGCTGATTTATCGACTCTTAAAGAGTGAAACCTGAAAATCTCGAAGACACAGAACAGCGATTTTTTTTCCCTGGGTAAATAAATCACTGTTCTGTATCTTTGGGATTGTCGGGTTTCACTCTTAAAGGGTTGATAAATTAGCGTTCGCTATTTTGAGCGATCGTTGATTTAATATAGACCCCAATATCTGGGGAGTGGTGGTTTATTCAAACATGGAATTCTGTTATCTTGTTCCATATGCTGCAGAGGTTTATGGTACTGAGGTGAAGGCCTGTTTGATTGGTGTGGGAGGTTAGTTGAGATGGTATTACTGGAGGTAATGAGAGAGCTCAGGTTGTGATATTGTGGGCCAGGGGTTGGATGACTGTCATTACACTGATTTAATTTATCATGAAAATATATTTGTAGAATGGGGTTTATATTTAATATTATAATTTAAAGTTGGTATTTTTGATGTTGTGTTTATGTCTTGGTGTATTTATTTAAATACATGGATGAAGGTAAAAGTTGAATAGGTTTGTGGCTATGCGGATGGGGGGTTGAGAGAGAGAGTGTGTGTGTGTGTGTGTGTGTGTGTGTGTGTGTGTGTGTGTGTGTGTGTGTGTGTGTGTGTGTGTGTGTGGTGGCATGTTTGTGTACTAGAGAATGGTACGTAGATGATATAAAGGTATCATATATAGATGTGGAAAGGGCTAAAAGGAGTGGGTAAAGGGCCTGAGAGGTTATGCTAGAAGATCAGTGGGTGAGAAGCTAGTGATAGGTTAAAGGCTATTAGACTGAGAAGGGGAACATAAACAGGAAGTATAGGTTTTTACAATGGCTGAAAAAAGGAATGTCAGAAGATAACACTAACAGGTCTTGCTGCTAATAAGAAAGATATAGAGTTGTGAAGGATAGTCTTATAGCATATATGTTAGATTGGGAAAAAGATTATGGAAGATGTCAGGCACATGCATGCTCAAGAGTGATATGAAAATAATTATTATCATGATTAGTGAATTGAGTAGGAGTGGTTTATTAGGATGATGATAAATCATGTGCGATTTCAGAAAGATTAGGTGGTCAGGTTGAGGTGGCTAGTGGTGATATCTGAATGAATGAGTGGAGATAGTTAAGTTTAAATATAGTGTAAGAGGTGGGTAGGAATTGGGGGGTAGGTAGGGGGTGCAAAGTGAGGCTGAGCAAGATAAATGGAGCAGGGTCCCTTTGTGAATGTAACCTTATTCCAACACAGTAAACAATCTGTGGAAATGAAGATAACTGTTCCATGCAAAGCAAAAATATGGGTAGGTACTTACTTCTGGCAATTTTAGAGTGTAAGAAAAATATTGTTAGTTACTGTATATAAAAAACAGCTAGAGATAATTTAGATATTAATATGACCTCTGTGAAGGAAAACAGGGATGTGGAATTTTAAATGGCAGTGGAGGAGGTTTTGAAAAGCATACTCCACAAACCAATGCAGTGATAAGGATGCCCTTCCAACTGTTTTTCACAGTTTAGTCTAGGTTTCCCTTGTTTTTATTCAAATAAGTGGTACTCCTTGTACTCTTTGGCTCTTTCTCAGTTGTGCAGTGGACTTGTCCCTACACTGCAGCCAATGAGTTGGTGTAGTTCTAAAGAAGTAGGCATTGCAAGGATTGGAGGTACAGCTGACTATTGTCTAGTTCAAGGGAACCTAGAGTCAGCGTTATCCAAGAATATCACTATGCAATGCGAGACACCTGCACCAAGATAATATACTCAGTTACACTTTTACAGAGCAGTAGCTCTCTCACAAACTAAAAATAAAGGTAGAGATGATTGAATTAAAAGCATTTATAACAAACCAGCATAAGGCCAAGAATGATGTGGAGGATAAAATCATTGCTAGGAGGGAAGTGGGTGAGGTCTGAAACAAGACAGCTAAATCTTTCAAGTTTAAAGAAAAAAAAAGATTTTTAATACCTACTGAACCTGGGCAAGGAATGTCACAACAGAAATAAAGAAGAAAACTGCAGTCACCATTTCTCATGAGAGGCTGATAATAGTGGCATACCACTGAGATCTAACACTAAGCAATTATGCAATAAATAAAACAGAACAGAAATGTAGATGATCCAATCTTTTATGAATAAGTAACCAGCAGATAATGTAATGTAGCAGAGAAATACATTAATTTCTCTGCATTAAAAGCTGCTACAAAAGTCTTATTTTAGAGAAAATACAGGAAATAAAACAAAAAAATACCACACAAATTTATGGTATAAAATCACAGCTGAAATGCCACACAGACTTCCATTCTGAAAAAAAAAAAGCTGTGAATTTGATGCTACAGTCTCTCCTATGGTCGGATTCTACTGGTGATTGGCTCTGTAGTTTACAGCAATGAAGTCCTGACTGCAACCCAGATGATCAGAGTTCGAGTAGCAGCTTAGGTACTGGAGAAGATGGGTGTGAGACTGGCAGTGAAAGGCTACTGTCAATGTGTCATCATGAGGGTGGAGGTGGTGGATTTGGGTGCTTGTTCTAATCGCTCCAAGCAAGTAGATGCTTGTTGTGTCAGATCTCATTTCACCAGGACTCTAAGCTTGTTACACCAACCCAATGATAGTGCAACTCAAAGAATGTGGATGGAAGCATATACATGCATGGGAGGGCACAGCAGAGGTTAGTGGAGACATGGGTGCATACATAACCACCAAGAGGTAGGGATAAATTTATGTACAATTATATCCTCATTGATAGGATGTCAGGAGGGGCACACATCATGGTTTACTGACAGCCTCACCAATGATGGTCTAACCCAGGGGATGGGGAACAAATGAGCAATCATAGCAGCTTGGTGGTCAGCTGGCATATAAAAACAATACAAGAAATTATTCTGACATGATCTACACTGGTAATACCTAATTCATTACAAGCTTAAGCTTTCCAACTGACAAGTGAAATGCACCTAGAAACAAAAATAAAACATTTTGCTTTCAGATACTGGAAAGAGACAGTCTGTTTCCCAGTACTCTAACATATCAAGCCAATTTGCAAAATAAAATCATCAGTATCAATAAAAGTATCAAAACTACCATCAGAGATATGGCAAAACTCAATGTAAATGTTTATGATCCTTTGTTCACAAGTGACTATCTGCAAGTAATAGTTGCTTCCATACCTGCTAGCACAACAATTTATGTAATCAACAAAATTGTTACATTACAGGGCATATCAGAACTTCTAAAACTGATACAGATTTACATTCAATGATCGGCAACGTGTAAATGATATCAAATATTTCACACTTTTCAAAAGGAAAATTATCTCTGTGGCAGTAGGATAATGGAAATGTCGAGAAAGTTATAAACAACTTTGGAAAAGACTTAGATTTACCTAGAGTCAAAACATACTTTGCAAACAATATGTTAAGATATTTTAAGAGATTAGAGAACAAGATCATATAAACTGCAAGATAGCTTCACACACAGACTTTTCCAAAGCCTAGTTTTAAAACTAAAATTACTATTTGGGTCACATTCATTAATGCTTACATTAAGTATACACTATGTGTGCATGATCTGTATTCAAGTACATTACTACCACATTTTTTGTGCTTTTTAGTCACGCATAAAGACTAAAAGTATACATGTAGTCTACATTTTGTGGTAACCTATATGAATTTCCCTAAATATTTAAGACTGCATGAAAGTTAGTAGGAAAACTAAAATTAGGAGGAAGAAGGTGTGAGTTATGCTTGTGTTGTCTGTTCACTCAGAACAGTGTACACTTGGGGAACACTTAGTGTAGGCATTAATGAATCCCAGTGAATGACATTTGATGATCAAATCATAAGAAGTCAGGATACTTTGAAAAACAGTTGATGTTTTATTGTCAGTCTCACCTTTATTCTCACTTATGGGTTGGATCCGATGTGTCGGATCCATCTCAGACTTTCCAAGAGCTGGAAGTCTTCAGCAAAGCTCGTGGGCTCCTTCCCTACCCATAATGCAGTTCTCCAACTACCTCAGATCTCATTTGCTGCTCTGTGAGAAGATTCTTCAAGCAAACTTGGGGCTAATTCTTTTACAATTTTTTTGTCTTTAGCTGCATTTTCCGTATATTTCTGTAGTTAGTCTTTCGCAAGTGTTTTTCCTTTTAGTAGTGCCCTTCCCTGACTGTAGTAGTGCTTTTACCTAAAAAACATCCCCCCTTTCCCTTTGGTTGGAATCCATTGTTTTGAGTCTTTCCTTTATTGGGTCTGTTCATTTAAGTTAGTGAACGGTCTACCATTTCATGCTCAAAGTCCATTTAAGTTAGAGGACCTTTGTTAGTTTCAAGTCCGTTTGAGTTAGAGGATTTTCTTTCCTCTTCCTAAGTCCATTTAAGTTAGAGGACTTCCCCTCCCCTTTCCCCTTCCTCCCACTCTTCTTGTTCTTGGAGTCTGTTTAAATTAGAGGACTCCCTTTTTCTTTTTTAGCCTTGTTATTGTTGTTGTTAGTCTGAATAGTCTAAATAGTTTAGTTTAAACAGTTGGATTTTGATATTAGATAATTGCTATTTATTATTTAGTGTTTTGACAGTCTACCTTCTGGTATATTGCAAAAGGAAGGTAAGCCTTTGGGTTTTTGAAAATGTGAGAAATGCAGCAAGGAGATGCTCCTCAGTGATTCACACACTTTGTGCATTTACTGTTTCGGGCCTCTTCATTTTATTTACTTATATTTATTTTCTTATTGACATTTGTTAACCGAGTTAGTCCAGCTGAGTCAGGGGACCATTTACAGTGGAGACACGAGGAGAAAAGCTCCAAAAATAATACAAGTTATTATGATATTTACGAAATATTAAAGTAAGGTAACAGAAACATAGTAGAGGTCGACAATGTGTGCAAAGCAGTACAATGCATAGGTAAAATAACAGTTAACAAGCACAAATTCCAAAATTTGAGAACAACAGTATATAGCATAGGCCAAATAATAGATTTAGAGCGTATTACACAAGGAGTACAATATGGATACAGTCTGCTAGGGCATTTATAATAGTCATGTGCTATTTTTTACACCTTTAGCTCAAGGGCATTGTGAGAATGGAAAACTAAGTTGATTCTGAAGGGGTTTATTAAAACCCCCTTCTCTGAGGTTATCGTGTCTGATCCCTCCTCTCCTAAATCTGATTAATTGGAGAGGTCAGGGAAACAGTCATCTTCCACTCTGAAAACTCTGTTGGAGCCAAGAGCTAAACAACCAAAGTTGTCTGCTTCATCAGCTCCTATGGAGCACACAACCACTACTAAGCCAGGGACTTCCTCGGATTGCTCCAATCTTCAGATCTGAAGTCCTTCATGGAGTCAGCTCCAAAGTCTCCAGTGGCTTCTGAGTTTCGTTATCAGAGCTGATCTTCATCCTTGGAGCCAATTTCAACTCAGCTCCCATCCTCCTTTCTTGAAAGGTCTAGATCCCCAACACTGTCCATGAGGTCTACCATGAGCATCTCGGATGAAGATGCGGATAAAGTGGTGGAGAGACTTCTCAAGACACCTGCCTTGGCCAAGCTTCTTTTGGATCCGAACCCAAAAGAGTTGGATCACACTCACATTACCCCAGTGGCATCTACTCCTTCTCTGAGCCATCCCTCAGCCTCACATCTGGAAGAATCTGATATCCAACTAGTGCATCCATCAGAGCTGAGACAACCTACTGGTTCTTTGGATCCAATGCCCACCTATAGAGTTTCTCTCCAGTCAGAGCAGGAAACCTCTGGGAGCTTAGGTTCACTGTCAGGGTCCATGGAGCAAATTTGGGCCACTCTGGATCTGATGCTGTCTCTGGGGGCCTCAGCCCAGGTGGGTTCAGCTCCTACCTCTTTGCCAACTCCGGGACCTCTCTCAGGTCCAACATCCTTGTTGTCAAGTCCATGGAGTTCCTCAGAGCAGGGGTGGTCTGCTTTTGAGGTTATGAGGAGGGTAATGACTGCCCTCAGTCTCAGACACAGTTTCCACTGGAGCTTCCTCCCTCTTCAGCATAGGTGTCTTTTCCTCCTCATCCTCGTCCACAGGACTGCAGGGATACAATGCCTTAGGATGTTCCCCAGGGGACTCCCCCTCTTCCAAAACTTCTCCAGAGTATCCCATTGAAGAAGTTCTTTGGATGAGGACATGCAAGAGGAAGTATCTGGACTCACCCCAGGAGTTGGTCACTTCAGATACTTACCTCGAGGAAGCAGAAGGGTCCTCACAGTTGCCTCCTGAAGATGTCTCCTTTGGAGAGATTCTGGAAATCCTGAAACATGGAGGCAATTGGCAGTCCTCATCCCCTTCTACTGAGGAGTCAGTATACCTGAAGGTCTTTGGATCCCGCCCTTCAACATCCTGGGTGATTCCACCATTCGAGGAGCTTGTGCAATTAATATCTAGAAAGTTTGGAATACCCCAGACTCCATGGAGCCAACTCCTAGGAGGCCAAATAAGTACATCACAGCCCCCAAGGATTAAGCTTTCCTCACAAAAGGTGTAGCAGTGGATGCCATGTTCGTGGCAGTGGCCACAAAGAAGGAAATTTCCAAAACTAGTTCCACTATCTATCCTCCTAATAAGGATTCTAGGACTATGGATAGATACAGGAAGCGGGTCTTTTCTTCAGTGGCTTTCGCATTCAGACCACTTTACAAGATTACAGAGAGACCTGTTGAAATATTTAGCAGACTCTCTCCAAGAAGCTGTAGCTAAGAGATAAGATCAATGTACAGCTGGTTACCCTCAATTCAGTAGTTAACTCATCCATGAGACTCATTTCTTATGCAGCAAATGGAGTGAGTAGGCAGCAGGTTCAGGCATCTCTATAAGGGGGCAGGCTTGGATGCACCTTTGCAATTCTGCAGAGCCCTTTAAGTAATCCTTTGTTAATGCTCCCTTTGATGGCTCATCTCTTTTTGGGCCAAAAGTTAAAGAAATGCTAACCTGGTGTGAGCAAGAGGGTAAGATGCTATCTGCCACTGGAGTATGTTTTTCTACACCCACTAGACCACATTGAAAAGGCCAGGGGGTAGTGAGAAAATGGAGTTCAGGAAATCTCAAAGGTTTTACCAGGACACACAGGGTAGTAGTTCCCCCAGAGGCACAGGGGGGAACAATAACATAGATGCCGTCTTCATGGCAGATGGGGTCCGCAGAATCAGGGCTCTAGAGAATCTTTCTCTAGACCCTTTCAGCACTCCTGAAGGAGTAACCAACTGTTCACCTCTGGAGGCAGTCAGGAGTCGGTTGTCTTTGCAACTCAAAACCTGGCAGATCATCACCGACGACAAATGGGTGCAAGACATAATATCCAGGGGTCATATAATTCTCTTTTCCTGCCCTGTTCCCACAAACAAGTCTATTCCAGATGTACCATCCTGTCAACAGGAACAAGCAATATTAGAAATTCATAAGTTGCAAAAGAAAAGAGTCATCCAAGAAGTCCCCGCAGACCAGAGAGGATCTGGAACTTACTCAAGAATATTGGATCTCAGTGAACTGAACAAATCAGTGAAGAAAACCAAGTTCTGGATGGTAACACTGCAGTCTATAATTCCATTTCTCAGAAACGACAACTGGATGTAATCTATAGACCTTCAGGATGCATACTTCCATATCAAAATGGAAAGACGATCCAGAAGGGTACCTATGCTTTTGGCTGGGAGTCAGTCATTTCCAGTTTTGAGCTCTGTCCTTTGGTCTCACTACAGCCCTCAGAGTGTTCACGAAATGGATGGCAGTAGTAGTGGTGCACCTCACATGCCAGGGAATCAAGGTGTTCCCATATTTGGACAGCTGGCTCATAACCACCTCGACCAGGCTTCTGCTGCTACAAGCCAGGGATTATGTACTTCATCTTTGCCCCAAACTAGGTATTACCATAAATTATGACAAATCCTCCTTAGAGCCATCTCAAAATGTAACCTTTATAGGCACAGAAACAAATACAGTCAACCTTATACTGACACTACCACTAGACAGAGTACTCGACATTTGCCTACATGTCAAGCAACTTATCAAAAAAAAAACAAGCCACTGTGAAGCAAATACTACAGACTTTGGGAAAGATGGCAGCATCTATTGTACTCATCCCTCTAGCATGCCTTTACAACAGGATTCTGCAATGGTTGCTTTCCACACATTCTAGACCTTCCAAAGTCTCACAAAATTCTTATAACCAGGTCTTGTAATAAGGATCTTGAGTGGTGGATCACAAAATTCTTATAACCAGGTCTTGTAAGAAGGATCTTGAGTAGTGGATTCACTCTCTATCACTGTCTCAGGGCTGTCCCTTTACTTTCTTTACCTCAACCTCAAGCCACGGTGACCACGGATGCTTTCCAGGTAGGGTGGGGGGCATTATCTGGGAAAGACTGTCCAAGGAGCCTGGCAAGAACACAAGGCTCACTTGAATATATACATCTTAGAGATGAGAGCAGTGCTTTTAGTGTTGCAGGCATTTCAGGACTCTCTCCCTCTAGGAACCATAGCAATCCAATCAGACAATATGTTGGTGGTTTGGTACATAAAAAAGCAGGGGGGAACCAGATCTTATCCCCTTTGTCAAGAAGCTCTAAGGGTTTGGCAATGGGCAACATTCTCCAGTCATTTTCTAACTGCAATGCATATCCTGGGGAGATCCATCATGGTTGTGGACAAGCTGAGCAGGGCCATATTATTGCCGCATGAGTGGTCCCTCAATCAGGTAATAGAAGACATTTTCTGGAAATGGGGCTAGCCTTGCTGCGACCGTTTTGCATCAGTCACCAGTGCAGCAACTACTTTGCCCTAATTCCTCCAGAGGGGGTGTCACTGAGAGATACACTTGTTCTTGATTGGCCTCTGGGACTCCTGTATGCTTTCCCTCCAGTTCCTCTGATTCCCAAACTACTGCAGAAAGCAAGTCTGTTGGAGATCATGTTAATCCTCATTCCACCCTATTGGCCTCATCAGATATAGTTTCCCTTTCTACAGCCTCATGTCTGGGACAAACCATAGATACTGGACCCAGTTCCAGATTTACTGATGCATCCATCGGGAATGGCACATCCCAGCCCTCACAACCTCAAGTTGACAGCTTGGGTGCTCTATTTCCCTCGATTGACAGGTTTCCCCATCTGTCATCTCTGGTAAAGCATATCCTGCTGTCTTCTCATAAAACTTCCACACATAAGATATATAAGAGTAAATGGAATAGATTTCTTATCTGGTTGACTGATAACCAAGTAGATCCCTTTTCTGCACCCATTCATTCTATATTGGAATTTCTAGCAAAACTATTTCATGAAGGTGTGGCTGCATCTACTATTAAAGTCCAATTAGCTGCAATTTCAAATTATCATTTTGGAGAAAATAGTTATTCTCTTATGTCACAGAGACTCTGCAGAGCCTTGTTAAAGAGAACAGCAATGATCAGACCTCCATATAAGAACCCATCTCCACCCTGGGATCTTAACTCCATTTTAACAAATAGCATTAATTCTCCTTTTGAACCTTCAGCAACATGGGATTTAAAATTCCTATCATGGAAAACATTTTTCTTGGTGGCCATCACCTCAGCTAGAAGATTATCAGAATTACAGGCTCTTTTGTCCAAACACCCATATTTAATTTATCATAAGGACAGAGTGTCATTACGTACTAACCCTTCCTTTCTCCCCAAGGTTATGTCAGAAAGCAATCTAAACCAAACTATTGAGTTACCTGTTTTAATTTCCTAATTACCAAAACAAAGGCAAATACCATCTACATCTGCTGGATGTTCATAGACAATTGCGTTTTTACTTGCACAGGACTTCACAATTTAGGAAATCGGATCAATTTTTTTGTATCTTACTCTGAGACCAGAAAAGGGTTACCAGTCTCAAAAGTTACATTGTCTAGATGGCTCGCCCTTTGTATATCTTACATCTACTCCTCAAAAAGCAAACCTCTTCCCTTTCCTGTCAAAGTACACCCCACTAGATCAGTTGCGACTTCAGCAGCTGTTCAAGCAAGACTTTCATGGGACAGTATTTGTGCTGCAGCAACATGGACTAAGCTGCATACCTTTATTATTCATTACAAAGTAGATTTGACCTCCAGGAGTAGAGTTTCCTTTGGTTCTATGGTTTTGAAGAATATTCTTCCATAAGCCACCCAGGAATTACGTTGCTTGGGACATGGTCCCGTCAGTGAGAATAAAGGCGAGATTGACAACAACACATAAAGAGGTTATGTTCTTACCATAATGTTCCATGTGTGTTGTCCATCTCGACCTTTATTCTCACAACCCACTCTCCTGGAAGACCAAGTAGACATTGTTTTTTTGGGATCTTCATAGCCTCAGAGATATTGACATTGTCCAGGAAATAGACCATAGTTGGTATATTCTTTATTTACTTTCCGGGTGGGCAAACAAGATCTGAGGTAGTTGGGGAACTGCATTATGGGTAGTGAAGGAGGCCCACGAGCTTTGCTGAAGACTTCGAGCTATTGGAAAGGCCAAGACGGATCCAACACATTGGATCCTATCCATCGGTGAGAATAAAGGTTGAGCTGGACAACACACATGGAATGTTATGGTAAGAAGATAATTTCTTTTTATGAAGAAATATGCTAATAACAGCAGGCATTATGTCTAACACAGTTTCAAAGAAGAAGTTTTGTACTTTCTAAACAGCTAATGTCTACTTTACTGCTTAATAATACTGAATAACAAATGCTAAAGGTTCTCCAGTTTCTGTTGATAAAAATGAAGTTAAGGTGACCAGGCATTGCTTATTTCCTGAAAGTTTAATGCAAACAGTTATACATTATATTTTGAATTCTCACAAGATTCTGATAGACAGTCTGATGACAATCTTATTCCTAGATGTAGACCCAGTACAGTACAAAGAACAGCACTGCATTTCAATGACTATATCTGCTACTGAATAACAAGCTTTAAAATGTTTAACTGCCATCATACCTCTCAATTGTACAAAATTTCTCAGAATGTCCAGATTTTTGCCTCATGTTTTTGGCCTGTTTCTCATAAAATTATAGTTTTCTGGCAAATCACTAGCAAATTATTGTGGAGTGAAGTCAGAAAATAATGATAGTCATTTAAAATTCAAACTTCATACCCTTTAGAAAAATCATGCTAATGCAAAACCTACCTGTTAGTCATTCAACTTTCTATGTTTGTAAGAGTAATATTTAAAAATTGCCCTTATTTTGGGCCTTTCCCCATTATTTATGGCTTTGTCCAGATTTCTTACTCTAAGATTTTGAGAGGTATGACTGCTATGGAATATTTGATTTTAAAAGCTGCTATTATTATGGCATGTATGCAGTATGTTAACTGCCACTAAAATGCTCTGAACATTGCTTATACTGTTTTATGGACATTTTTCAAAATTCAGACTTCTAAATTTTTAACTTAAAGAGAAAGCACTACAATATAGACTTACGTACTGAAAAACCAAAAATGGTAGATAAAAGGTGTTTTTGATTTTTTTTAAATAAAGGGGTGAATATAATATTATTACATATCCACAAAGCACATAGACTTTGATTTTTTTAAATGAAGGGGTGAATGTAATATTATCACATATCCACAAAGCACACAGACCCTTAAATGAAAGCAGTCCTGCTGCTATAAGGCTACTATTGGTCAAGAGCCATATAAATATGCACAGAGACCCAACCAGTAATTTGATGAGTGATGCAAGGAACCTGGACTGAGGATCCAAAAAATGCACATTAAAGCTCTGCAGAGGATTAATGCCTCAACCATACCATAAAGACTGGCACATAGAGTGAAGAACACAAACCAGTTATTGATAGATTTAAGAGTGTAAGTGTTTTTAATTTCTCATTACTATTACTGCACAAATATAGTAGATGGACTTTGTGAGTGCATAACAGTAAGAGGGTATAAAAATATCACTTTGAGATCCTCAATTTTCTGTGTATTTTGTATAATTTCTTTTATTTTAAGGGAAATATTGAGGTTGTCCAATGCATGTTTTATTCCTTTGCCATTGTTGGGGTTGTCTGTCTAGCCAGACTTTTGGTTGTTGTCATGTGGTACTCCTTTCTTGTGTTTTTGATTCCTATAATTGATATCTCATCAGATTTCATACCTGACAATGACTACTTACCTTGGTCTAAATTATGAATTGACTATAATTCTGAGGATAAGCAGTTCTTACCTTTCCAGAATGTGATATGTTTCCATTTTCTTGAAATAAAAATCACAGTGAAAAAAAAAAAAAAAAAAAAAAATGACCACATTTAAAATCTGTATGCATCTTGCAACACCTACTTTACTGATTAGCTACAACATATGATGCAGTTAGACTAGACAGCGCTATATAGGCTGTTAGTAGGAATGCAAACAAATCAAAAGTAACCTGCACTGTATCATAATCTAAAGATGTCAGGCAACTCAGTGGTACAACTCCTGGCAAAGTGAATGAAAAAAGTGTTGCATGGATGAGGTATGGCAGTACAGGTGATAGGATAAAGGAGATTACTGAGGCAAAAAGCAGTTCACCAGCCTTCTACTGATGTGCTTATAACAGCGTGTTTGAAATAATTACAGTTCAGTACTTGTGAAAATGAAAAAAGAAAAGAAAATTTTAGATTGACAGAGTGAGCTACAGATACAGGTCTATTATCAGCATGATCTAGCTTATGATATGCACTTCACAAGATCAGCCTCTTTGTCTCAGCAAGTCACACACAGGACAAAAGAAAAACATCTTCTCTATCTTTCACTTCAAGGACTTGGACTTCCAGCAAGAAAAGGCCTTATGTAGTCAGCTAGAAACCACAAAGAATTTCCTAAATTTATGCATTTCCCATTCTATAAGAAGTGCAGTTGCTAAGGACTGATTTCGTATCAGAGGTGTGTGATTTCTACAAATACTCAAAGACATGCAACTTGTACCAGTAATAGGTACTCACTTTAGCCTGAAAGTCAGTGCAGGTGCTGTTGACACATTCTAGCACCAACATGGGTGATTCTTATAGCAGTATCTCAACAGGGTCACTCAGAAATTTTAAGGGGAAACCAGAAGGTGAAATGCAAAGCCCAAGTTGAATATACATTACCTGAGAGTTGGCTATATGAGGTCTTACACTACACAGAAATGCCACAATCTTCTTCTTCTTTTGATACAACAAATATGCAGAATTGTTGTGTGGCTAGGTCCCATAGTAATGCATCACACAAGAAAATATTCAGAAGCAGGGACAAGGAATCCCTTCTGAACTTTTCTTAACATCAAATGCAGCATAAGACATTTTTGCCCATTCATTAGACCAGAGAGAGGAATATAAGCTCATAGATTAGTACTAGGCTAACTGTCTTTGTGAGCCATTTTAAGCCTAGCCAATTTCCCCATGTGAGAATCAAACCGTGAACCATGTGTCTGTAAGGTAAACACCTTAACCACTGTAATAACCTCGCACCTCATTGTACTAATCTCATACCCCTTTAGATGTGCCACGCATATAAGGTGAAGGGATGCTTATGGCTGCAGAGCTATAGGGTATAGGAGGATCACAATGTAAAAAAACAAGTAAGATCAAAGATGACTACCATTGACAGAGGCCACTTTTGTGGTCATATCCTTTTTATAACAACAAGTACTAAGAGTTGACATGACACCAGTGCAGAGCTGGCTGTCACAAGACAAAGTTCAGTGATAAGAACTGACAATAAAAGGGAGAAGAGCCTAGGACTGACTCCTGTCCCTTCCTTCAGAGATGTCTGTCTATCTTTAAGATCCATATTCATGTGATGGCTGCACATGGGAGATACTAAACAGAAGAATACCCTCAACAATGTTTACGAGTACTACCATTGCACATTTTTCCATGAAGCATGAACAGTAGAAGTTTATTTTTTTATTTTATTTTATTTTTTTAAGGAATGGGTCAATATAACTTCAAACAGTCTTGAGAATGACATAGTGAGGAGAGAAAGAGACAGCAAAACTAGTCCATAGTTACTACCCATTCAAGTGTATAGTGCTTTGACTCATTTATCACAGATCATATAAAGACATGGAGAACTTTCTAAATCATAGGTAAACAGAGCACCTTTGACAGAAAATGGGTGGTGGTGGTCATATTCTCAGGAACAGCAAGGCAGTACATCAGCACACAACTGTTTGATAATGAAATGTGTGAACACTAATGTGCCACTAATTTTGTTCACATGCTTGTTAAGAGATCAATTTCGAATGATGCAGTGGTGCAGCTGTTTGCATTGTCACCTCACAGCTAGAGGTTCTCTGGTTTGATTCTCAGCTGGAGTGCCTTCTGTGTGGAGTCTGCATATCCTCCCTGTGTTTGTGTGGGTTTCATCCGGGTGTGCCGGTTTTCTCCCATGTTTCAAAGACATGCATCTGGAGTGTTTCTCCCTGGGCCTCCACTGAAAATTGGCTCACTCCAAGTCAGACTTTACCGGTAAACAAATCTTAAATAATGAATTTTGGAAAATTCCCCTTACTCCAAGGTGGCAGTAATTTGTGAGTTAGTATACATTAATGGCAGGAGTGTGGGGAGCCCAGCCCCCACATTGCAAGTTATGGTAGGCTAATCCCTTTTGCACAAGAAAAATCCTTTCATCCTGTTATAGTGACTTAGTAAGTTTTTTGATCTTCCTTTGAATTGACATATTGATATTCAGTTGATTACACATGTGCAAACATTCTGTCAAATATTCTGATTGCTTGTCATTGATCAGTAACCAGAGTCCCATGCTAGAAAACATGGGTAGTGACATATGTAGTATATCACAGCCATCAAAGTAATTGCTTTTATAACAGCAATACTGACTTTATTTTAATTTAGTGTACATGGGAACAATCCTGTGACTAATGCATACTGGGCAAGCAAAACAAACTGGGATGTGGGCATATGGCACATGAGGTAATGGGAAGCAGGAAAATCAGTTTTGCGTCCTTTTCAGAACTACTATATGCTGACCACTGATGGAACAGAACACTATACAGTACACATTAGTGATGTATGTTTCCATCATCATCCATGTACCAAAGCACCACAAACCTGGGCACCGGGATCGATGGCCCAAAGGATAGTTTGGCTTATCTCACCAACCCAAGGTCAGCAAGTGTAAACCTTTTTCAGTGGCTAGGCAGGTGACAAACTTAGTCAGGTATCAGATGATTGATAAGATAACTTTGGGATATATTGCCAAACCGGACACTTGGATTCATATTATAGGACAGTATCGACATTACAGTACAGTACACAGGGAGGATGTTAAAGTTCCATTTGCCTGAGCTGGTAGTAGTTCAGAAAGATTGTAAGTAGCTCATTCAAACTGTTGTTGAAGAGTGGAGAAGTTTATGTTAATGTATAGTCAGAAATTATTACAGAAAGCTAATTAGCATTAAAACACAAGCAGCATTTACAACACAAAAGGAAATGCAAAGAAAGAAGGGAAAAACGAATGAACGAAAATCCCAAATTAATGGTTAAGATTTTAATACAGTTAGCAGATCAAGCTTTCTTAATTTATACCTGTGTCATGTAATCTACAAAGTTTATTTCCTTCTGTAGTAGATGTTTTCCTTCTATGCTACATACTACATCATGGTAATTAGCAAGTAAAAAGTGTTTCAGCTCAATTTCCTTCAAGTATGTTCTACAGACACAGCTATACCACAGTCTAGCCCTGACATTTAAAGTGTAATTTATCTGATGATTGAAATCTTACAAGGGTTAAAATAAAAGAGAAATAACCCACAAATGTGCTATTTTTTGTATACAAGTTAAAAGGCACAGTCTCAGTAAAAAAAAAATAAATAAATAATGCAACTAATACTTTCCTTATCTGAAAAAATATTCTGGCAAACAGCATCTTCAAACCAATTTACAAATGTAAAGTAGTTATCTAGTTTCCTGTAAAAGCAAGTGACGTGGTGTCTGATATTAAAAAAGCCATATGATATGTATTTGTAATGGGGTACATGGCATTTGCTCTATGACAGATTTCATGTACAAAAAAGTGCCGCGTTTGATTTAGAACACATTTCATAGAAAATACAAATGAATGAATCACAATGTGTAAGGCTATAGAAGATTATCATTCATTTGGTTTTGGATCATAGGAATTACAATTCAAATTAGTGTTGTTGAGTATTTGTACCTTGCTAGTGCCCACTGTTATGCTGTATCCCTGTGTCTACAAATTTGTGAATTTGTGTTTGTGCTCCAGCAGTGAGTTCCTGTCTAAGGAGTTTTTTTTCTTTTCTCTGGGGTTGTGTGACTGTGGAGTTAGTGTACTTAAGTAAGGGTTGTAGGGGGGCAAAGACCTCTACAATGGGATGCAAGCCTCCCAGCAAAAACAAGAAATTTTGGAGAAATATTTGCTATACATAATAAAGTTTTAGATGTAATGTGCTTCAGCTAAGAGTGTTTTACATTAAATGTGTATTAGCTGAATTGTTTAGATATTTTGAGATTAGACAGTGCCTTAAATAAAAAAGTACTTTACATATATATATATATATATATATATATATATATATATATATAGGTGGTGCTGCGGTAGCGTTGTCACCTCACAGTTAGACGTTGCCCGTTCGATTCTCAGTTAGAGCATCTTCTGTGTGTCGACATGCGTGAATAGGCCTTCCTTCGTTGAAGGTTGTGCGTTAGGCCCGGCAAGCCAGCACGTAAAAATCTACTGCCAATCATTAGCAGACCGGAGTTCTGCTGTGGCGACCCCTAACTGGGAAAAGCCGAAAGACAAACTTTATATATCTATATATATATATATATATATATATATATATATATATATATACACATGACTCAATTTTATGGCATAGCTTTCCTCTTTATAGCACAGCCCTTGATGCCTCATTTCAAACAAAAAAAAATGGAAACACCTGTAAACATTATTAGCATATATCCATAATGGTTTTGAACTACAACCTTCAAATTGTCTGAAAGTGTCTTAAAAGCAAACTAAGTCAATTTACAGTACAGAACAGAAGTGGTGCATATGTTCTGTCTGTCCTGACAGAAATAATTATCAGACTTCTGCTTTGTATCTGTACCGCAGTTACTCTCAGTACTAATCTGGGGATAATGAAAGCAGGAGAAGGCCAAAGTCTGGATTCAGCTATTAAAACATTTCTGGCAAAAAAAGTTATGAGAAAATTATGTCTTCATTTCTCTGGATCATAATAAAGGATGAAGAACAGACAGAAAAGAAAAGCACAAGCTGAACAACGTAATCTCTGCCTTTTTCTGGTTTATGCAAAGAGATTATATTTAAAGAGCTTCAGGCTGCATCTGCCAAACTGGCCAAAACAGTGCTGCATTTCCAACACAGAACATTAACCCTGATGCTAGGGGCACAATGGAAAGTGAGGGTTATGAGAATTCGGCACTGCTCACTGACATGTTATATAAGCTGCTTATTAAAAAAATGGAACAAAATCCTTGTTTCTCTGTGCATGGGGATTGATGGTGATGGGAAAAATCGTTGTCCTGACTTTAGGGTGTTAGTTGCACAGTCTGAGCATCAACACATTGATGGGAAACGTAAGCCAACAGCACAGGGGATGCATATGCTGGGAAGAAAACAGTGTGAGATTTGAGGGAGAGGTCAGGTTTTCGTTAAGCATGGGAAAGAGGGTCATCTTTGGGCTTGAGAAGTACTCTGAAGAACCCAGTCACTTCTAAGATGTGAAGGAAATTTGAAAGAGGGCTCTGCACTCTGCTAGATGGCTATGAGCTTTGACCACAGCAAAGGGGGTGAAAGAATCTGAGCATGGCTCTCGCTGCTGCTGTAAGGCTGTGAAAGCTCAGAACACCAGTTAGCACAAGCATAGATGAGGAGATAGTTAGGAAAGGACAGTTGTGTAAGTAAACTTACTATAACGGTAGATGCTCAAATGATCACTGCTGCAGTAGCCTTAGCTATATGGGGGTATATCCTGCCAAGAATATAACAGTCAGACAGCTTTCAAAGCTTCAGGACACTTTCCACATGCTCAAACCATTAGACAGCTTGAACAGAGCTGATTAAAAAGACAAGTTTTGATACCAAGTCTTTTAGACGTTTCATGTCAACTGAGAGAGGAAGGCTAAGCCCTGAAAATTCAATTATAGGAACAACAAAAAATAAGTATAAACACCAAAAAAAAACAAGGGGGGTGGAGGGAAGGAGTGGCTACTGCAGCAGGGATAATTCAAACATGTACACTTATGGCAAGTTTACTTACACAACTGTAATACATTCATCATATTGATCACTGCTGCAGTAGCCTCAGCTATATAAGTAGATTACCCTAGCTTGCCATATTTGGGAGGTGGAAGGAGAAGCATCCAGGAGCCCCTGGAGAAAGGTCCTAGCAAAGCCTGATTTAGACCTAGAGAAGGAATCAAGCTTGTAATGCCTTGTATATGCATGTATGGAGGACCAAGTTGTTGATTCTAGAATGCTTCTCAAATCCATCCCTTTCCAGAAAGCCACAGATGAGTAGAGTAGAGCAGAGTGGGCCTTGATTCTACCTGGAATGGTTTTGTTGTGCTAAGTATAACAAAAGAAAACAATAGCTGAGATAACCATTTGGAAATAGTCTGTTTTGATACAGACTGTCCCTTCTTCTTACCTTCAATAGAAATGAACAATTGATCCAAAGATCTGAAAGATTTAGTTCTGTCAGTATAGTACATGAGTTGCCTATGGACTTCCAAGGTATGTAGTATGATTTCTCCTTCATTTTTAGGTTGAGGAAAGAACAGTAAACTTGGATACGTCTTTAGGGATCTACTTGAAAACACCGAAAACGCAAAACACCGACAACAACATGGCCGACACCATAACACTGACAACCTAAATCTCGACAACTGAATGAAATCAGTAAAAATGAAAATAAACTTCCCTTTTAACTGCTAGCAGGGGGCTCTGCCCTCCTGCACCCCCTGTGGGGGCTCTACCCCCCACCCCACCCCCCATAACTTTAATATACCAACCCCGAGATCGCACTACAGTGCAGGAATGGAAATCTTTCCATTCCGCACTATAGTGAGATGCCGGTTCCGCATTTTCGGCATTTTGAATGTCGATCATATGGTGTTGACCATATGGTTGTTGGCATTCTGGAGTGTCGACAATGTGAGGTAGACCTGTCTTTAGGCATAAAAGAAGGATTAATTCTCAAATAATGCATGTCTCTGTGATAAATGAGACAAGGCTGACTGATCATAACAGCTTGCAACTCAGATACTCTTCTTGTAGCGGTCAGAAAAGTCAGTAAAATAGTTTTCCATGTTAAGAACCACAAGTTAGCCAGTTTAGCTGGTTTAAATGGAGCAAGAGTTAGTTGTTCTAGCACAAAATTAATATCTCAAGGAGGGGCCAACAGTTTTCTTGGAGGACTCGTATGCTAAACTCCTTTCAAAAACATTTTGACACGAGTCTGCATTTAAAGAGGAGGATCCCTTGGCAGATATGCTGAAATGACCGATAAATAAACCTTGAAAGAGAAGTAAGAAATGCCATAACATCAGTGGAATTTAGTCACATCAAAAGAACTTTTTGGGCCAAAGGATATTACACTTGCAAAAGTGAAATGGTTGTATACGTTGCACAATGCTTGTCCTGCCCAAGTTATTATACAGGAAAGACTACTAGGTGTCTTAAGAGACGTATTTATGAACACCTTTTAGTAATAAAGAAAAAAGAACAAACATGCTTTGGCAAAACATGCTGGTACTTGCATCAATTTCAAAAAGTTTGTTTTTTCAGTGACAGATAGTGTCAGTCAAGAAATGTTTTCGGGTGATTACAAAACCTGGTTAGAATGCAAGGAATCTCTATGGCAAATTTACTTGGGTGCAGATTGTGGACCGGGTTTAAACGCCACCATTGATATAAAATGCTTTCTGCAAATTAAGTATTAAAGTTGTTAAAGTTTTATCTAACAATATTTATTAGAATGTAAAAAATGTTTACTGTTTACATATTCACTTATAATATTAATATTATTTTTATTACATGCATTTGTGTGTCTATATACATATAAATGAGCTTTCTTTTTAAATTTGATATTTTTAGTCATGTGACTATCAATTAGATATTTAAATGCTGTTTTGGGTGGTTAGAATGTTTTTCTGATGAAGTTCACAGTATATTAAAGTGAATGAAAGCGCTAACCTTTGGTGTCCGTGTCTTTTGGTTTTGGTTTGGAGCAGCGTTTCTTGGTTTTCAAATGCCATAACATAGTAACTTGCACAAATATTGCAAAACCAGAAAAACAACTAGCCCTTTTCCATTTGCTAATATATAATTTTCTAATAGCAGGCTTATTTTGCCTTCACTGCACATCCTCAGTAAACAGGTGCCTAAAGGAAACTAAGACCCTACCACCCAGGCAGTCAGTTGAAGATCATTGGGGTTGGGATGTATCAAACACCACTGATCTTGTGTAAACAGATTTATTCTGTGTAGAAGCTTGTAGTAACTGCTACTGGGTATTTCAAAAAGCAGGAAGAAACACTGTTGCCTGAACCAGAAGGGAGTTACCACAATGATCTTATGGGATTCCTTATGAATCTTCGCAGGTACCCTGAATATCACTGGAAAGGGTGGAAACGTATACAGAAACATTCCAATCAAAGGAAAAGAAAAGGCATTTATCTACCAGGCCTTCTTGAATGGAGTCCTACAGTATAAATTTACCAGCTGATTCTTCAGATATGAGACAAATAGGTCTACTTGAGGAACTCCCCACTGATGGATCAAATCTTGTTTTCCTCTGACGGAATGTCAGATTCCTGTAGAGTGAGACTGTGCTGTACAGCTATATCCTAAGCTAACATGGTTAGTCTGCAAAGGGGTGTTGACCTGGTTTCCCCTTGTGTGGTGATGTACCACATGACTGTGTTATTGTCTGTAGCAACTTGAAGAGGTCCACAGAACCAAAGATGTTTCAAAGAGTTGAGTGTCTTGGTTAGGGCAAGGAACTCTTTTACATTTATATGCCTGTGTTTCTCTTTGGTGTCCCCCACACCTTGCACTTTTATCCCTCCTGAAACTGTTCCCCATGCAAAGTCCAAGGCATCCACTGGTTTGTAGACCCAGACTTATGGATATTTTCTATCTTCAACAAATGATTTCTCTTCTGACACATCCCAGCACTGGGATTTGAAAAGACAAAGGATGTTGGTGCTGGGACCAAAGAAACTTTAGACACCACTGTATCCCTCTCCTGCGGAGTTTTGTCAGGGTTACCATGCTAATCATAATTGTCATGAGACCCAAATTCTTGAGGTACTCCCTCACAGTGGCCAAAATCTGAATGCAAAACCTTAGAAATAGATCAAAACATAAATCTCTTTTTTTCCTGTGCAAGAAAAGCTCTTTGAAATGAGGTGTCAAGCTGACACCCTAGGAACACAATCCTGTGTGAAGGAGTTGAAACAGTCTTTTGAACATTTTCTTGGAATAGATTGCTTGTGTAATGGAGCTCTCATCCGAGTGAAAGATTCCTGACACTTTGAAAAATACTCTGCAAAGAAAGCAAATCATCTAATTATGGAAAACTGCAAATATCCTGTAGCATACAATGAGCTTTAACTGGAGCTAGACACTTTGTGAACACTCGATGCAGTGGATAGTTCAAAGGGTAAGGCAGAGAACTGATATTGTTATCCCGAAACACAAAACCTTATGAAATGCCTGAAGTCTGGATAAGTAGGGATATGAAAATAAGCATCTTTTAAATGTAGTGTTACCAGAAAACTTGAATGAAGAAGGAGAGGTGCAAGATTATGAAGTGACAGCAATTTGAACGTGGGCACTATCACAAACATGTTTAGGAAGGAAATATCTAGAACTGGTTTTCAAGCATTTTCTCTCTCCTGCACTAAAAACATCCTTGAATAAAAATGTTTCACAACCTGGGAAAAAGGAACTGATTCTAAAATGCCCTGGGACAGCATGTGTTGAAGGACAGGGGAAAATAAAAGAGTTTTTTTTTTCTGGTGGATAGGGACGTATCCCCTGTAGATGAGAAATTTTCTCACATTGCCACCTGTAACCTTGATAGGATAATCTTCAGAACCCATTTGTCTGAAACTATCTATTGCCAAAGAAGAGAAAAGTGAGATTCAGACTTTCTGGAAGGGAAAAGTGACTGCCAGGGTGAGAAGGGGATAAAAGCTTCCTTAAATAGTCATTCTGACTTGTTAGACTCGTCTTAGTCTTGGGGGGGTTCCTGAATTCATTTTGGAACCCATTACCACTTTTCTTAAGCATTTATTTATCTTAATTTTGTTGAGACTGTTTATTTTTTTTGCCAAAACTGGATAAGGCATTACAGAATCCTTCAAAAATTTGGAAAAGGAGGGCTGAAAAATATTAAAGATTCCCATAATCAACTTACCCTCTCATCACAGATTTCTCTCCAAAGCAGAATTTAAAATCTCATTTTTCACATAATCTAGGCGGTTCGGAGAATGCAACCAGGCAAACCTCCTCAAAACAGTACCAGTGGCCATAACCTTGGAAGAAGTATCAACCAAGTCATATACATGCTATAACAATGAGTAATAACTTGCACAATGGAAGAAAATAAATTATTTAAAGCAGATATTTCTTCACAAGAGGAAACTGCAGACAAAACATTCCTCTTACTTTCACAAAAAGTCAGAATAAACTTTAATATGTGACAATATACAATTCTGAAAATCAAAGTTGCAGAAACATATACTTTTTTCCGTACTTATAATAATATTTCCATCCTTACTAGAAAGAGTAGGATAGGTTCATAGGTTCATGGGTTCATGGGTGTGTACTAGGCTAATGGCCCTGGAGCCTTTACAAGCCTAGCCCATAGGATTACCCTGGCATCGTGCCACCTGACCTTTGTTCCCAGTGCCTCTGTCAAGTAGAGCCACTGGAATGATCCATGGGGTGAATTTTTTATTTCCCATCCACACATCAAGATTTCTCTTGAAGAGGGCCAGTGAGGTGCTCTGCTTGACATGTATGGGAAGTCTATTCCATAGCATGGCCAGTCTCTGTGTTATGAACCTGTCCCTCCAGCATGTTCTGTTGATTGTGGTGATGAGGTTGAGGTCTTTGGAGCATGTGGTGCAGAGGGATTGGGATTTCTTTAGATGTAGCATTTCTAACAGGGCTGGGTCAGACATGACTTTGTAAGTCAAGCCGAGATTACGTCTAAGTAGGCAATATGAGACAGAATAATTGGAGTTTTTGAGTCTGTCCATATAGGACAAGTATTTAAGGCCTAGGATCCTCTTTGTGAGGTACTTTTGCGATGTCTCCAGTTGTTGCAGGTGTCTGGTGAGGTGCATGCCAAATGGGGCATCGTACATGATGATTGGTCTAATAAGGGAAGAGTAGAAGACAATGACCACTTTCTTCCTGGATGCAAAACCCTTAGTAATGAGATGTGCCACATAGAAGGACTTTCTGACCACAGTGGCAATGTGGTGGTCAAAACAGAGGTTGCTGTCAACCTTTGTTCCCAGATTTCTTATAACTCCTTCTGTGTTCAGTGGACTACCATCGATGTGGTAATTCATGGGAACTGGGTTTTTCCCAAAGGGGATGATGACACATTTTTTGACATTGAGCTGAAGGCCATGGTTCTGCCACCAGTTGTTGGTCTCAGTGAGGCCTTTCTGTAGGATGTCGGCATCGCTTGGGGAGTTAACAATAGCTCCCAGCTTGCAATCATCTGCAAACTTTGTCAGCCAGAGACCCTTCGTGTTGGCCTGGTCTTCAGAGAAGTAGATACCAAACAGGAGAGGACTCAGGATCGAACCCTGTGGGACTCCACTCATGACTGATCAGCAGTCTGACTTGGAGTCAGCTGCTTTCACACTGTGGGTTTTATCTGTGAGCCAGTTTGCAACCCACCTAGTTATATAGGGGTTGATGCCTAGCTTAGTGAGTTTTTCCATGATTCCTGAGTGGGGAATGGTATCAGGTTGCATGAACCACCTTGCCTTCATCCACATCTCTGGTGACTGACTCAAAGAAGTCGACCAAGTTGAACAGGCATGATCTACCCTTCACAAAACCAAACTGTGTTGGCTTCAGAGTTTGGAGATTCCCTATATCCTTGTTTATTAGGTCCATGATGATGCTTTCCATAGTTTTGCATATCACACTCGTCAGGCTAATGGGGTGATAGTTCCTGGGGTCTGTAGTCGCTCATCCTTTGTGGAGAGGGATGATTGTAGCAGTGCACCATTCAGCAGGAACAAAGTCTGAGGTGAGGCTGTGATTGAACAGGGCACACAGGTGAGGTCCCAGTTCACTCTGTAGTTCATGTAGAGCACAGCCAGGGATATTGTCAGGTCCCATAGAAGCTGTATTCTTGGCCTTGGATAGTGCTTTTTAACCTGTGCAGCAGTAATACTGGGTGCCTGGCAATCTACTGGTATTGTGATTGGTTCTCTGGGAGGGGGAGGGGTAAAGTTGGCACCAAATCTGTTGGCCAGTATATTGGCAATATCTGTTGGCTCGGTATAGGAGGTACCATTGTGCAGTAGCTCAGAGCAAATCTGGGTATTACCGTGGAGATTCCTTGCATAACTATAGAAGGCCTTGTGGTTGTCTTTTCTATCTTCTACAATTCTGTTTCTATAGCTAGTTTTGGAGGATTTGATGAGGGATCTCAACTTTTTGTTGAGGCTGATAAGTCAGTCTTGGGACTTCACCTTATTCTGCATCAGTTTCCTCCTTCTGTTGTAGAATTTGTTTATGGCAGGGGACCACCAGATTGGCTTCCTTTTTTTGGAGAAGAGCATCTTGGTTCTACTGAAACATGGCGAGATCCATGCATTTGTGTACATGTTTGTACAGTGCATTGGTGTATGATTCAGCGGTCATGCAACTATTCTCCATTTGAATGGGTGCCGTGAAGTTAGCCACCTCTGTTTTTAGGAGCCCAAAGTTAGCTTTGGAGAAGTTTTTCATGGTGGTTTCCTTTGCAGGGAGTGGGGGGGGGGGGGGTTGGAGGGATGTGGTTATCCAAGGTGATTAGTTTGTGGTCAGATCTAACCAGGGAGGAGATGACTACTGGTGTAGAGCAGCGGTTGCCCATGTTGGTAATGACCAGGTCAAGGATATTGCTACCTCTAGTGGGGGTAAGAATGAGCTGGCCCAGGGCATTGGAATTAATGAATTCCGGGAAATGTTGGACAAGTGTAATGGTACATGAGTAGCTTTCCCAGTTAATGGAGGGGTAGTTGAAGTCACCCAGTATGAGGGTGTTAGGTTGGACCCTAATATTCTCAAGAGCGCTTAGGAACATGGAGTGTGAGTCTTGGGACATGGTTGGGGACCTATAGCAGGCTACGACCTGAATCGCTGTCTTACCCAATGTTAGCTGCACCTGAAGTGTCTCAGAATCATTATGTTGGGCTACCAGTCTGGAGGTGTGCGCATCTTTTATGAATATGGAAACACCACCGCCTTTGGAGCTTCGATCCAAGTTCTGGGACCGAAAGGTGTGGAATGAGTTGTAGCTTTGTAGTGCAGGGGTGCTTTCTGCTGCCTTGAACCAGGTCTCTGTTATGGCACAAATGCCAATGTTCTCCATTTTAAGGAGTGCTTCGAGTGAGTGCATTTTGAGATTTAGACTTCTAGCATTGAGCAGCATGACCCTCAGATTGCATTTGTTTGTAGCTGTTACGGTGGCAATTTGGTCTTTGGAACACTGCCTAAAAAAGGCCAGTATCCAGAAGCCCAGGGTTGACAGATGCAGGCCATCTCTGGCAAAGCATTGAGGTCTGTTAATAATGTCATCCCAGGCAGACAGATACTGGATCCCCTTAGAATGACACCAGAAACTTAGCCAATTGTTGAAATCAATCATTTTCTGCTTGTACTGTGGTATCATTCTGGGTGATGGTAGGATGCTGCTGAAGGCTAGGGTCATACCCACCTGGGCTACATAATCTGAGAGCTCCTCCATGTCTCTCTTCATGTAGTCCAGGGACGTACGTCTCAGATCATTCATGCCCACATGTACAATAACAGAGTCATATCTGTACTTGTTGTTGAGGGACCTGAGTGCGTGCATTATGTGGCGGATCCTGGCACCTGACAGGCAGCTGACTGTTACGTTCTCCTTATTCAACCTAGTGAGTGGGATATTGTGTGCCTCACTATCATGTCACCTATGACTAGTGTGTTGGGCATGCTATTTTGCCTTAGGGGCTTTGGTCGAGTGGCATACTGTTTAGGAGAGGTATGTGTCTTGTGATTAGTGTTGTGTTGTGGTGGTCGAGTGCATTTCTGCCTTGGAGGTCTCTGCTGTTTGGGTAGATTTTTATTGAGAACATCCACGAAGGTGGATGTGTGGTTTGTGTTTTTATGTGAAGGCAGTGCTGGTGTGTGTTTTGGAGGGCTATGTGTTCCATGTGGCGTGGAGCAAGTGTTGACCTTCTCCTCTTGACCAGCTATTCCAGTCTTGGCTAGAGAGTGCCTGGCTTCCAATTTGGATATATAAGTGCATCTCTCGCAAGTCTGAGTGTTGGGAGGTAAGAGGAGAGGGTTGTCAGTGTACATGAGGCAGTTGCTACATTGCCTCAGGATGCCCAAGTTCACCAGGTTGATAGGAGAATCACAGGGAACTGACCTTTAGACATGCCTGGAGGGGTGGGCATTAATAATAAGTACTGGAGCTGTTTCCTTGTAGAATGTTTAGTGCTGGTAGCACTTGTGTGTGCTACAATAATTGCTACAAGAAGTCTGGTAAAGTGCTAGATTAATAAGGTAGTAAAAGTGCAGAAGAGGAGAGAACTAGCAGATCTAAGAGAAAAATTGAACAGCAGACTTTGGTATTGCTCAGAAGTTTACAAACAGTCCTGGAAACATCAAATCTGTATCAGGACTAGACTAGATACAGGAAAAGTGGGAAACAAGCACAAACGTGGTTTTTAAACCAGAAAGTTGAAAGAGATAGAAACTGCCCAAATGGCCAATAAACTGCAATTTCTGGGCCAGAAACCACTCTTCTTGTGGTAGATAGGCTACCTAGTGGATTGGAATTAACTAAAAGTTTAGCAGCAATAGGATTAACTAAGCTACAGCTGCTGGGTCAACTTTGGGAAGAGTATAAAAACTTAAAAGATTGAATATTTTTACATGTTCTATCTTAGGACCAGCAGGCTGGCTATTAGGAAAACTGCAGACGGTGACACACACATCCTCCAAAGCTGACAAAACTGGAGGAATGGGTTCTGTGATAGTTCATATTATTTTCTGGGAGTCTGAAAAACCTCACTGTTCTCCCACTGAAAACATTGGCACATTCTGGAAATAGTCTCAGAGAAAGAAAATCCCCCACAAGGACAACCACAGACTGAACTGTCCTCTGATTCTGAATCAGAAAACTAAGGAGAAAATTCTGTATCTGTCCCTTTATCTTCCTATCTAGATTAAAAATCTTGAATCTCTTCAGGAAAACAGGCATCCCTCTTTCTTTACTAGAAAAAACTTATAAGAAGGATCAATAGCTTGGATTAAACCCTGAGTCATTCCTAGTAAATTACTCCTGTCTAAGGAAATTTGAAGGAGAATTAGATACACATTTAATTTTCTGTTTCTTTTTAACAGGAAAAATGAGACCAACATTGTTATTAATGGCAGGAGCAGAGGCTCCAAGGATGGGCACAACACTCTGACAGAACAGGGAAGCCTTCCCTCTGACCTCCCCCAGGACCAGTAAGAGTGGTTCTGTCTTGCCCAATGAGGGGACGCTAACAGCCTCAGAGGATGTGGCTAACCATAGGTTCATAGTGGCTGTAGCTGCTGCATCAGAAGGATCCAGGGTAAAGTTATGGGCACAGCAGAGTCACCTACATTCAGCTGCAAAAAATTGCTGATCTCCTTTTTTTTTGGCTGGAAGAAGATCTGACTATGAGAATGATAGTTTGTTCCATGGTTAAGCTAAAAATGGTGTGTATTTCCCTGGGAAAACAAGCATCAAAAGCTAGAAAAATGTTAAGAGTCTTTAAAAGTCACTCTTTTCCCATAAAAACACAATGTAAAGCATGTTAAAACACATTGCCAGCCCCAAAAATAAATAAATATAGATTCTCAACATTAAAACAACTTTTAAACTGACAGGGAAAAAGAGCACTCCCATTTAAAGTACAGTTAAATCTTGTGACAGTCCATTAAAACATAGACTCCTAGCTTAAAATTATTTTCCTAAACAGGAAAGTACAATAAAATAACAATTTGTATAATGTGGAAGGATTTTACCACAAAGGTAACTTATCTGTCCAGCCAAGGAACAGCACAAGCCACCCATCAATCCTTGAAAGCCCACAGAGTAGCGTACTCTTCTGCAGCAAGAAAGTTCTGTAGGGCTTGACACCTAAACCTGTATTTTTAGTTAGTTCAGCTCGAGATGACTGATGGTTTGGGTGCGTGGAAGGTGCCCTGCAGCTGTGGAAGCTGTGCGGGTGTTGTATCCTACACAGGTATAACCCATATAGCTAAATCAACCCCAGCAATGTTCAATATGATGAATATTCATTGATCAGCAATGGAAGGAGTTTGACAGCAGGCAGGGAACTCCACTAGGACACCACTAGGATGGCAATTAGTTTTGGAGTATTCAGTCAGTGCAGCAGAGGTGAAGTGGGCTGCTCTTACTGCCACACTAGGGTGGAAGCTTAGGGTCTCCAATTACTACTACTGATGGAAGGAAATTTAACTGTGGACTGACTAATGATCTGAGGAAAGAGGCTAGGAATCAAAGCATCAGTCTGCTGCTTTGTAATTCTGTTAGGCAATGCAAAACAAATACAGTTTGTACAAATGCAATATGCCATGTTGCTTCAGTAATAAGATCACTGATTCTGAGTTTCTCTGTCTCAGACTTCTGGTCACTGTCTACGTAGAGTCTGAATGCATTCTCCATATGTGTGGGTTTCCTCTAGGCACTTTGGCTTCCTCATAAAAATATGGTGAGTGATTATCTACACTAAACTGTCGATATTTCTTTACATTACTTTCCCCTTACCATTATGGCTTCTGTTGTGGTTGAAAGGGATGCATAGGCAAGTCCACTTAACTGATTAAACAAATAAAAAAAAATAAATAAATAAATACATACATGGATCTCTCTCTTTATATATATATATATATATATATATATATATATATATATACATATACACACACACACTATGTGTGTATATATATATATATATATATATATATAGGTCTACTTTAAAAGACCAAAATCCCACTTACCCAACTTTCATAATACTGAGACAAAAAAGCCAACAACCGCATATCACTGACCTCCCGGAACACCAACTTTCAACTCCTACATATATATATATATTTATATATATATATATATATATATATATATATATATATACATGTATACATATATATATATATATATATATATATATATATATATATATATGTGTGTGTGTGTGTATATATATATATATATATATATATATATATATATATATATATATATATATATATATATATATATAAGCCGTGGTGGTGCAGCGGTAGCGTTGTCGCCTCACAGCAAGAGGTTCTCTCATTTGATTCTCGGCTGGAGCGCCTTCTGTGTGGAGTCTGCATGTCCTCCCTGCTGTCGAGTGGTGTTCGAAAGACATGCGTGAATGGGTGTGCCTTCATTGAAGGTTGGGCATTGGGCTGGCACCTCGGCACCATAAAAAAATCGACTGCTAATCATAATTTTGTTGAGACTGTTTATTTTTTTTGCCAAAACTGGATAAGGCATTACAGAATCCTTCAAAAATTTGGAAAAGTAGGGCGGAAAAATATTAAAGATTCCCATAATCAACTTACCCTCTCATCACAGATTTCTCTCCAAAGCAGAATTTAAAATCTCATTTTTCACATAATCTAGGCGGTTCGGAGAATGCAACCAGGCAAACCTCCTCAAAACAGTACCAGTGGCCATAAACTTGGAAGAAGTATCAACCAAGTCATATACATGCTATAACAATGAGCAATAACTTGCACAATGGAAGAAAATAAATTATTTAAAGCAAATATTTCTTCACAAGAAGAAACTGCAGACAAAACATTCCTCTTACTTTCACAATTAGTCAGAATAAACTTTAATATGTGACAATATACAATTCTGAAAATCAAAGTTGCAGAAACATATACTTTTTTCCATACTTATAATAATATTTCCATCCTTACTAGAAAGAGTAGGATAGGTTCATAGGTTCATGGGTTCATGGGTGTGTACTAGGCTAATGGCCCTGGAGCCTTCTAAAGCCCATAGGATTACCCTGGCATCGTGCCACCTGACCTTTGTTCCCAGTGCCTCTGTCAAGTAGAGCCACTGGAATGATCCATGGGGTGAATTTTCTATTTCCCATCCACACATCAAGATTTCTCTTGAAGAGGGCCAGTGATGTTCTCTGCTTGACATGTATGGGAAGTCTATTCCATAGCATGGCCAGTCTCTGTGTAATGAACCTGTCCCTCCAGCATGTTCTGTTGATTGTGGTGATGAGGTTGAGGTCTTTGGAGCATGTGGTGCAGAGGGATTGGGATTTCTTTAGATGTAGCATTTCTAACAGGGCTGGGTCAGACATGACTTTGTAAGTCAAGCCGAGATTACGTCTAAATAGGTGATATGAGACAGAATAATTGGAGTTTTTGAGTCTGTCCATATAGGACAAGTATTTAAGGCCTAGGATCCTCTTTGTGAGGTACTTTTGCGATGTCTCCAGTTGTTGCAGGTGTCTGGTGAGGTGCATGCCAAATGGGGCATCGTACATGATGATTGGTCTAATAAGGGAAGAGTAAAGACAATGACCACTTTCTTCCTGGATGCAAAACCCTTAGTAATGAGATGTGCCACATAGAAGGTAGAAGGACTTTCTGACCACAGTGGCAATGTGGTGGTCAAAAGAGAGGTTGCTGTCAACCTTTGTTCCCAGATTTCTTATAACTCCTTCTATATTCAGTGGACTACCATCGATGTGGTAATTCATGGGAACTGGGTTTTTCCCAAAGGGGATGATGACACATTTTTTGACATTGAGCTGAAGGCCATGGTTCTGCCACCAGTTGTTGGTCTCAGTGAGGCCTTTCTGTAGGATGTCGGCATCGCTTGGGGAGTTAATAATAGCTCCCAACTTGCAATCATCTGTAAACTTTGTCAGCCAGAGACCCTTCGTGTTGGCCTGGTCTTCAGAGAAGTAGATACCAAACAGGAGAGGACTCAGCATCGAACCCTGCGGGACTCCACTCATGACTGATCAGCAGTCTGACTTGGAGTCAGCTACTTTCACACTGTGGGTTTTATCTGTGAGCCAGTTTGCAACCCACCTAGTTATATAGGGGTTGATGCCTAGCTTAGTGAGTTTTTCCATGATTCCTGAGTGGGGAATGGTATCAGGCTGCATGAACCACCTTGCCTTCATCCACATCTCTGGTGACTGACTCAAAGAAGTCGACCAAGTTGAGCAGGCATGATCTACCCTTCACAAAACCAAACTGTGTTGGCTTCAGAGTTTGGAGATTCCCTATATCCTTGTTTATTAGGTCCATGATGATGCTTTCCATAGTTTTGCATATCAGACTCGTCAGGCTAATGGGGTGATAGTTCCTGGGGTCTGTAGTCGCTCATCCTTTGTGCAGAGGGATGATTGTAACAGTGCACCATTCAGCAAGAACAAAGCCTGAGGTGAGGCTGTGATTGAACAGGGCACACAGGTGAGGTCCCAGTTCACTCTGTAGTTCATGTAGAGCACAGCCAGGGATATTGTCAGGTCCCATAGAAGCTGTATTCTTGGCCTTGGATAGTGCTTTTTAACCTGTGCAGCAGTAATACTGGGTGCCTGGCAATCTACTGGTATTGTGATTGGTTCTCTGGGAGGGGGGAGGGGTAAAGTTGGCACCAAATCTGTTGGCCAGTATATTGGCAATATCTGTTGGCTCGGTATAGGAGGTACCATTGTGCAGTAGCTCAGAGCAAATCTGGGTATTACCGTGGAGATTCCTTGCATAACTATAGAAGGCCTTGTGGTTGTCTTTTCTATCTGCTACAATTCTGTTTCCATAGCTAGCTTTGGAGGATTTGATGAGGGATCTCAACTTATTGTTGAGGCTGATAAGGGAGTTTTTCCAGTCTTGGGACTTCACCTTATTCTGCATCAGTTTCCTCCTTCTGTTGTAGAATTTGTTTATGGCAGGGGACCACCAGATTGGCTTCCTTTTTTTGGAGAAGAGCATCTTGGTTCTACTGAAACATGGCGAGATCCATGCATTTGTGTACATGTTTGTACAGTGCATTGGTGTATGATTCAGCGGTCATGCAACTATTCTCCATTTGAATGGGTGCCGTGAAGTTAGTCACTTCTGTTTTTAGGAGCCCAAAGTTAGCTTTGGAGAAGTTTTTCATGGTGGTTTCCTTTGCAGGGGGGGGGGGGGGTCGGAGGGATGTAGTTATCCAAGGTGATTAGTTTGTGGTCAGATCTAACCAGGGAGGAGATGACTACTGGTGTAGAGCAGCGGTTGCCCATGTTGGTAATGACCAGGTCAAGGATATTGCTACCTCTAGTGGGGGTAAGAATGAGCTGGTCCAGGGCATTGGAATTAATGAATTCCGGGAAATGTTGGACAAGTGTAATGGTACATGAGTAGCTTTTCCAGTTAATGGAGGGGTAGTTGAAGTCACCCAGTATGAGGGTGTTAGGTTGGACCCTAATATTCTCAAGAGTGCTTAGGAACATGGAGTGTGAATCTTGGGACATGGTTGGGGACCTATAGCAGGCTACGACCTGAATCGCTGTCTTACCCAATGTTAGCTGCACCTGAAGTGTCTCAGAATCGTTATGTTGGGCTACCAGTCTGGAGGTGTGCACATCTTTTATGAATATGGAAACACCACCGCCTTTGGAGCTTCGATCCAAGTTCTGGGACCGAAAGATGTGGAATGAGTTGTAGCTTTGTAGTGCAGGGGTGCTTTCTGCTGCCTTGAACCAGGTCTCTGTTATGGCACAAATGCCAATGTTCTCCATTTTAAGGAGTGCTTCGAGCGAGTGCATTTTGAGATTTAGACTTCTAGCATTGAGCAGCATGACCCTCAGATTGCATTTGTTTGTAGCTGTTAGGGTGGCAATTTGGTCTTTGGAACACTGCCTAAAAAAGGCCAGTATCCAGAAGCCCAGGGTTGACAGATGCAGGCCATCTCTGGCAAAGCATTGAGGTCTGTTAATAATGTCATCCCAGGCAGACAGATACTGGATCCCCTTAGAATGACACCAGAAACTTAGCCAATTGTTGAAATCAATCATTTTCTGCTTGTACTGTGGTATCATTCTGGGTGATGGTAGGATGCTGCTCAAGGCTAGGGTCATACCCACCTGGGCTACATAATCTGAGAGCTCCTCCATGTCTCTCTTCATGTAGTCCAGGGACGTACATCTCAGATCATTCATGCCCACATGTGCAATAACAGAGTCATATTTGTACTTGTTGTTGAGGGACCTGAGTGCGTGCATTATGTGGCGGATCCTGGCACCTGACAGGCAGCTGACTGTTACGTTCTCCTTATTCAACCTAGTGAGTGGGACATTGTGTGCCTCACTATCAAGTCACCTATGACTAGTGTGTTGGCATGCTGTTTTGCCTTAGGGGCTTTGGTTGAGTGGCATACTGTTTAGGAGAGGTATGTGTCTTGTGATTAGTGTTGTGTTGTGGTGGTCGAGTGCATTTCTGCCTTGGAGGTCTCTGCTGTTTGGGTAGATTTTTATTGAGAGCATCCACGAAGGTGGATGTGTGGTTTGTGTTTTTATGTGAAGGCAGTGCTGGTGTATGTTTTGGAGGGCTATGTGTTCCATGTGGTGTGGAGCAAGTGTTGACCTTCTCCTCTTGACCAGCTATTCCAGTCTTGGCTAGAGAGTGCCTGGCTTCCAATTTGGATATATAAGTGCATCTCTCGCAAGTCTGAGTGTTGGGAGGTAAGAGGAGAGGGTTGTCAGTGTACATGAGGCAGTTGCTACATTGCCTCAGGATGCCCAAGTTCACCAGGTTGATAGGAGAATCACAGGGAACTGACCTTTAGACATGCCTGGAGGGGTGGGCATTAATAATAAGTACTGGAGCTGTTTCCTTGTAGAATGTTTAGTGCTGGTAGCACTTGTGTGTGCTACAATAATTGCTACAAGAAGTCTGGTAAAGTGCTAGATTAATAAGGTAGTAAACGTGCAGGAGAGGAGAGAACTAGCAGATCTAAGAGAAAAATTGAACAGCAGACTTTGGTATTGCTCAGAAGTTTACAAACAGTCCTGGAAACAGCAAATCTGTATCAGGACTAGACTAGATACAGGAAAAGTGGGAAACAAGCACAAACGTGGTTTATAAACCAGAAAGTTGAAAGAGATAGAAACTGCCCAAATGGCCAATAAACTGCAATTTCTGGGCTAGAAACCACTCTTCTTGTGGTAGATAGGCTACCTAGTGGATTGGAATTAACTAAAAGTTTAGCAGCAATAGGATTAACTAAGCTACAGCTGCTGGGTCAACTTTGGGAAGAGTATAAAAACTTAAAAGACTGAATATTTTTACATGTTCTATCTTAGGACCAGCAGGCTGGCTATTAGGAAAACTGCAGACGGTGACACACACATCCTCCAAAGCTGACAAAACTGGAGGAATGGGTTCTGTGATAGTTCATATTATTTTCTGGGAGTCTGAAAAACCTCACTGTTCTCCCACTGAAAACATTGGCACATTCTG